>NW_006399771.1:17778-23247 GCF_000299155.1 Elephantulus edwardii
GAAGGGAGAAAGGAAAGGAAAGGAAAGGAAAGGAAAGGAAAGGAAAGGAAAGGAAAGGAAAGGAAAGGAAAGGAAAGGAAAGGAAAGGACAGGAAAGGACAGGACAGGAAAGGAAAGGAAAGGATCTATCTGCTTTCTCATTGCTTGGTTTCCAGAGCCCAGAACAGTGCCTGGAGCATGGTTGGCATCCTAGTGTCATCAGCTTTTATTTAGGAATTCTGAGTCCTCTCACCTCTGTGGCATTATTTAGTCTATCCTTCAAAGCAGAGGCATGTGAAGGGAGACACACAGGCTAGTTCTCATGTTGAAAAGGCAGGATAAGACCAGGAATGAGGCTGTGGAGCTACTTACTGTCTTGGTCAGGTATGTCTTTCCCAAGGCATCCCAGATCTGTTCATCTGTATAGTTGCCAAAGGGATCTAGGTTGAATCTGCAGTATGATAAAAGACATATTCAGCAACATCACTCATCTTTGAAATTTCTATCCTATACATAGTAAATCACCAAGAATGGCTGAAACTAGGTGATTGTGACAGAGTTGGAAATATTTAGAGACACAAATGAAAATACCATGAGTAATAATTTATTGTGTTTCTCCGCCATCCATTCCTTCTTTTCCATAGCCCCCAAGTTTTGTTTGGTGATCCCACTTATCCTCAGCTCAAAGCCCATGTGATTAAGTGGATCAAATGTAGAAGTGGAACATGTGGTTCAGGAATAAGCCATTAAGCACATGCCAGTCCCTGGCCACAGTTCAGAGTGGGAAGGCAACTTCTCAGTGTATATCAGGACTTTAGAGGCAGTCACCAGAAAAGAGGTCTGTCCTTTCTCACTGGGTGGACCAGAAGAGGCTATTTTAGCAGCAGGAATGGGACACATGGAGCTTCCAGAGGCCTGCAGGCATAGAATTAACACAAAGCTGATCCTTGACTCTAACTATGGTCTTCCCCTGTACCCTGAATCAATAGAGACCTTTTCCAGCTTAAGTAATCTGGGGTTGGTTGTTTGGTCTTTTTGCAGTGGAGAGAACCCCAATTAATGATCCAAAGAGCCAATATTAGGATGACACTATTGTTAGGCACTGTCAAGTGAGTTTAAACTCAGAGAGACCCTACCTACAACAGAACAAAACTCTTTCCAATTCCGTATCGTCTTCATAATTGTTGCTGTGTTTGAGTCCATGGCTGAAGTCACTGTGTCAATCCCTCTCAATGAGGGCCTACCTCTTTTTTCCATGACCATGTGCCAAGCATGATGTCTTTCTCTAAGGAGTGTTTCCAGCTCACCTATTGTTAGCTACCACTGAGTCAGTTCCTGACTTTTTTTTTAAATGTATAATTTTTTATTTTATACTGGTTTACTTAAAAAAAGTTCATATACATTGTTTCTCACACTGGATCTTTCCCATTTCCTTTATCCACTCCTCCCTCCACCCATCAAATTGTAGGACCTATGATTAATGCCTCCTCAGCCTCAGCCTCCCACCCTCCCCTCCTTAGATCCTCATACATGTTGTACTACTTTTCTATTTCTACAGTAATGGTCTTATACAGTATTTGTCCTTGTGGGACTGGGTTAGTTCACTTAGCAAAATGCTCTCCAGTCCCTCCCAAATTAAGTAATTATAGCTCCTGACTCTTGATGACCCACACAGAACAGAACAGAAGGCTGCCTACTCCTGCACCCCCATGATACACACCATTGTGATTATGAGATTTTCATGGGCTGATTTGTAAAAGTTTGTATACATTATGTTTCACACTATTCTTCATTCACATTGTGTTTCATATAAGCATTCTCATGCATTATGTTTTATAAAATCAATCACCATTGGACCTTGCCCATCAATACCCAATCTTTTCAGGTCCCTGCTGGATCCTTCCCATTTCCTTCATCTCCTCTCTCCACCATGGGTTGATTTTTAGAAGCACTTTGCCAGGCCTTTCCTCCTCCTTTCTTCAATTTGGAAAGATGTGGCAAAATGGACCCTGCACATAGCAGCACACAAGTCTCCACTGTCAGGCAGGTGGTAGCTGTACTTGAAGTGAGTGGTCTGTGGATGGAGCCCAGGTCTTTCATATGCAACATGAGCATGCTATCATTAAACCACCAGGGCATCTGACCTCTCACTTGCCTGATGGTTCCAGAGAGCAGGACAGGATCTTGAGGGATAACCGAGAGCTTGGATCGCAGCTCCTCCAGGCTGATGCTGCAGATGTCCACACCATCAATGAGAATCCGTCCTGCCATGGGCTCCACCAAGCGGAAGAGAGCCACTCCCAAGGAGGACTTCCCTTTGGGACAAGAAGAAAAGAGCCTGTTGCCTGCCCTTCAGCAAAAGAGGACACACAACACGTACAGTCGACCCACTGCCCTCCATGACTCATTCTTCATCACCATGACCACTGAGAAGGCAGAAGAGCTTTGGGGCCTTTACTTAAAGTGGTGTCCTAAACCATGAGCATTTTTCTTCTTTTTTATTATTATTAATTTTAATGAAAGTTTACAGAGACTTAGGGTCTCCAGTCATTCATTGTTGCACTTTTCTCCCTGCCCACCCCCTCCTCCCGAATTCACTGTGCTCCTTAATAAGTAAAAGAAAAATTTTTTCATTGCTATGCAATCCCTCCCCACAAGTCCACTCCACTGTGCAGCCTTCATTCTGGACTCCTGTCATGACAACAATACCTAATCATCTATCCCTTTTAAACAGTTCTCTCCCTCATTATGAGCAGTTTTCTTACATCCTCCATCAAAGCTTACAAACAGAGCTATTTGATCAAATCCAGCCCATGTATTCATTTTGTATGATAAAAATAAAGTCACTGTTCTTTAAAGCCCTTGCCAGTATTAAAAACATCAAAGATCTTGCATATGAAAATTCTCTTGAAAACTGGCAACACTGGGACAGGTGTGTTTGGGCAAGAAGCTGCAGCTGAGTGGAACTATTGTCTTCAGATGGGACAACCCTCTTCTGTTTGCCCCAGTGCCCTCACACCCCATTCACACACCCGAAGTCTATTTCATCTATCTCTTATTAGACCAGTTCCAATCATGTTTAAATGTCCAGTGCCCAGAAGGGTAAAAGCTGTGTGTCTTGTTAAAATAACTACACTCATACATTTCCTGTGACCAGCACATATTATTTAAAAAGGAGGGAAATAAAGCTCACTGCTCAATAAATATCTGTTGAATGAATAGAGCCAACTGGACTGAGAACATCTCTAGGCAAGATTCCAGCTCTTTCAGTCCAACTGGCAGGTGAAAAACAACAATGGAGGGATACACAAAAGATTTTGTATATGGAAGTTCTTCACCTTGTGAGAGCTGGTGCTGCAAGGAGGTGCCACCTGGAAGAGCAACTCTGTCCAAGCTTCTCAAAACTAAGGGGGTCCCAGTGGCAGATCATAGCATCAGTTTATAACAAACCCAACCCACACCTACTGCCACTGAGACATATCCATCTCCGGATGACCTTCCATCACATTTATAAGACTCACATGCAAGCAAGATTCTATTGAAGATTACCCAAAAACAACTGGAGCAGCACATCAGCAGAGAACTGCCAGAAGTCCAGGCTGGGTTTAGAAGAAGGGGTCGTGGTACTAGGGATATTGTAGCTGATGTTAGATGGATCTTAGCTAAAAGCAGGGAATACCAGAAGAATGTCTATCTGTGTTTCATTGATTATGCAAAGGCATTTGACTGTGTGGATCATAACAAACTGTGGCTGACTCTGAGAAGAATGGGAATCCCAGAACACTTGATCGTTCAAATGCGAAACCTATACTTGGACCAAGAGGCAGTCTTGGGAACAGAGCAAGAAAACACTGCATGGTTCAAAATTGGGAAAGGCGTACACCAGGGATGTGTCCTATCTCCATACCTTTTCAACATGTATGCAGAACAGATTATCTAAGAGGCTGGGCTCTATAAGGAGAAATGTGGCATCAGGATTGGTGGAAGATCTATTAACAATCTGCGTTATGCAGATGACACAACCCTGCTTGCTGAAACTGAGGAGGACCTGAAGCACTTGCTGCAGAGGGTCAAGGACTGCAGCCTTCAGTATGGATTGAAGCTCAATGTCAAGAAGACAAAGATTCTCACCACTGGACAAATTGGCAGCATCAGGATGGATGGTGAAGAGATTGAGAATGTACACAGCTTTAGTCTGCTTGGCTCCACGGTCAACACTCTTGGCACCAGTAGCCAGGAAATAAAAAAAAATTTTAAAAAAACGTATTGCAATGGGAAAGTCTGCTGTTAGGGACCTCTCCAGGGTATCGAAGAGCAATGGTGTCACTCTGGAGACGAAGGTGCATCTGAAGGCCATGGTCTTTGCAATCACTTGTTATGCATCAGAGAGTTGGACAATGACTAGGGAGGATAGAAGGAAAATTGATGCCTTTGAGCTGTGGTACTGGAGAAGAGTATTGAATGTACCGTGGACTGCCAAGAAAACAAACAGATTCCTCTTAGAGAGGGATAAGCCAGGCTGCTCCTTGGAGGTAAGGATTCTGGGGCTTCGTCTGACATACTTTGGACATGTTGTAAGGAGGGACATGTCCTTGGAGAGGGACATCAGGCCTGGGAGGGTGGAGGGATGACGCAGGAGGGGAAGACCCTCTATGAGGTGGATTGATTCAGTGACTGGGGTAATCAGGATGGGTGTGTTGGAGGCAGTGTGATTGGCGCAGGATAGATCAGGGTTTAGGGCTGTTGTACATAGAGTCGCTACGAGTTGCAAGCGACTCGACGGCACATAACAACAACAACAACAAACCTTTGCAGGAGGAGACTGCCTCCTGTCTAACCTGGGAGATCAATCTAGTGGACTACTAAACCACAGCTCCTTTAATCTTTTCATAGACAGCAAGAACCAAGTCTGAGTAGTGTCTAAATAGTGTCTTAAAGAATGGAAGAGGTGGTATTTGTGCCAACTACCCAAAAAGGATAGAAGAGCAAGGGAAGGAAAGAAATAGAGGAGGCACGGAAAGGAGATGGTGGTTGATAAGAGAAGTTCATTAAGGGAAAGCAGGAAAAGGAAGACTCTGACCTCATTCTGGGCGTCCTGCTCTGCATCAATCAGCCTCCACACAGACACGGTCCTTGGCCTATAGCACTACTTTTCTGGATTCTATCTCTCTTCCCATCTCCGTTCAAATGTCATGACACAACCTGGATGTCCACAGCTCAGGTAGCCTACCAGTCCTGCAGCTCTTATAACATTACCTTGCTTATTTCCTTAATGTCATCATCACTAAGTGCAATTAATTTTTTCTCTTGGTAATTCAGTGGTTTAACATCTATCTCTCCCCAAGCAACAAATGCTGGCGAGGTTGTGGAGAAACTGGAACCCTGATTCACTGTTGGTGGGAGTGTAAAATGGCGCAACCCCTGTGGAAAGCAGTATGGCGCTTTCTCAAAAAGTTGCAAATAGAGATACCATTTGACCCAGCAATTCCA
>NW_006399771.1:24941-26309 GCF_000299155.1 Elephantulus edwardii
GGCAATGAAGGAGTGAAAGCCCAGAATCCCTGTGAATGTTCATTGAAACTAATAAAATTTAATCATAATAAAAAAAAATAAAGATTCCTTGAACGTAAAAAAAAAACATCTATCTCTCCCACTGGAATTCCATGGCAAGAGGATTTTGGTCCCCACACTAGCTTCAGACCCAGCACAGAATGAGAACACTGTAAACATCTCTCAAGAACACATACCCTGCCATAAATCAGGCACCCAAAGGCCACTAAGCTTACCAGAGCCTGTCCTTCCAACGATGCCCACCACTTCTTGACCGTGGATCGTTAAGTTGATGCCATCAAGAACAGCAGGGGTGTTGTCCCGGTATTTCATCCGATAGTCCTCGAAAGTGATTTCCCCATGCTGCGGCCACCCGGGGAGACAGCAAGCACCTTCCACATGCAAAGGAGCCTCAGAGACACTCATCTCAATTTTAAAGAGAGAAAAAGAATTCAGTAGTTGTCATAAGTCTTGATCTGTCCTGTCCCGTGGACCCACTGGCTTTAGATGTTGTATGGCTCGCTTTGTCGACCTAGCCCCTTGGTCAAGTCCCTAGCTATGTGACCACTAGAACCTGAAAATGTCTCTGTATTTACTTGAAATGCTCATAATTTTGCCCCAGAGAATGAGTAGACCAGATATTCTCATTAAAATGTAGACATTTTTTTCTACTTTATTGTGTTGTTCAAATGTAATGTATCTGCTATTGTTGTTGTTAGGCACAGTTGGAATCAACTCATAGCTGATCCTCCAGAAGTTTTGAGAGGTTGTAAATTGCATAAGAGGAAATTGTTCACCTTTTTTCCATTAAGCAGTTGGTGGATTTGAACCATACTACCTTCAGATTGACACTACCACTCCTTACCACTAAACTACCAGAGCTCCCTTGAGAAATGTAGTAGAAACAGTAGAAAGTAGTAGAAATAACCCACCCAAGAAGGCATATTTTACAGCTCAGAGCCCTTGCTCAGACTTTCTCTCCCTCTCCCTCTTTCTTTCCCTCTCCCTCTCCCTCTCCCTGTCCATCTTCCTCTCCCTCTTTCTCTTTCTTTTCCTCTCCTTCTCCTTCTCCCTCTCCCTCTCCCTCCACCTCTCCCCCTCCCTCCCTCTCTCTCTCCCTCCTCATTCTATAGGGTTGTTGTTGTTTGTTGTTATGTGCTGTCGAGTCGTTTGCGACTCATAGCGACCCTATGCACAACAGCTCTAAACCCTGCTCTATCCTGCACCAACCGCACTGCCTCTAACACACCCATCTCGATTACCCCAGTCACCGAATCAATCCATCTCATAGAGGGTCTTCCCCTCCTGTGCTGTCCCTCCACCCTCCCAAGCATGATGTCCCTCTCCAAG
>NW_006399771.1:41842-42522 GCF_000299155.1 Elephantulus edwardii
GAACAAACTGGGAGGAGGGTAGAGAGAATAATGCAACAAGGAATGAATGGAAACCCAAAATCTCTGTAAATGTTTATGAAAATTAATAAAAAAAATTGTAAAAACAAATTTTTGCCCTAAAATTAACACAGGTAAAGGGAAAATCATTTTCAGTGTCACTATAACTATGCATAACTAAGTAGACTCAACAATTAATGATTAAAAAATGATTACATTCTAACTGACAGATCAACAAAGGCTTAAAAATGCTAAAAAGGCCTCTTGTTATACTTACAGTATAACACCTTCTTTTCATTTGCCCCCATACATTCGCTCAATGTCTTTGAGGTAATGGTTCTTCAGTTCCTTCCGTTTCAGCTTGAAAGCATCAGTTACCAAACCAATTTCTGGAGTCCATGGTTCTGGGCTTAAGCAGACCTTCATGGGAATTTCAAATCGCTCCAATTTCGTGGTAGCTGCAGCTTCTCTAATTTCTTTTAGTATTTCAGCTTCCATGTCAGGATTATTGCAGATGTCAACTCAAGATCCTTCTATCCCTTTCTGTTGTGCTAAAAGACTCAGCCGGTTCTGATTTGGAACCACAACACTGATCACATAGGACTGGTCACTTTTGGCAAAAGCACAGATGTTGTCAATTAGTGGACAGTTCTTCAAGGCAGCCTCGACTTTTCCAAGAGACA
>NW_006399771.1:42927-45336 GCF_000299155.1 Elephantulus edwardii
ATGTCTCAGTTAACCCGTAGCCCTGGCCAACTGGGCAGCAGAAGCAGACATTCATGAAACGTTGAGTCTGAGCAGACAGGGTTGCACCGCCAGACAGCATCAGACGAATGTTCCCTCCTAGCAGAGCCTTCACCTTCTTAAACAGTATCAGATTGCAAAGAGGTGCATCATATCCTTTTTTAATCTGCTCTATTTTGTAAGCATATCCTATCTTGAATAGAGTTCTCTGAATATAGTTCATCTCTTGGACTTTGCTCATAACATTCTTATAAATTCGATCCATGATTTCTGGAACAGCAGCCATGAGTGTTGGCTTCAGGACAGTGCAATCTCCTTTGGTTCCTTTTTTAATTTTGCTGGACTGGTCTGAAAGTGTAAGTGGAGAAGAATATCCAATCCTACAGCCATAGGTGAAGCAAGATAACTCTGCTGTCAATTCCAGTATATGGGCCAGGGGCAAGTAGCCAATGTAAGCGTCCTTTGGTCCCAATCCAGGTATTCTTTCACACTGGCCTGTCATTCCGGCTATCAGGTTGCAATGATGTATCATTACGCCCTTTGGTAGACTGGTAGAACCACTGGTATACATTACGATAGCCAAGTCTGAAGGAGTTGGTCTATTTGGAGTGTTGCTTGCATTTTCTGGCTTGGAGCCCAACTCTTCTACCGATTGCATGCTGTGAATCTCAAATCCTTCAGGGTACTCAGCTTTATTGATAGTCTTATTGTCCACATGAATGATATGTTTAACAGAGTTGACATTTAACAATGCAGTCTTAAGCTTGGTTTCTAGAAGCTCAACACTAGTAATCAGATAAGAAGCCTCAGATTCATTTAGCCCATGAACTACTGCTGAAGATTTGTCTTTTGGAGAAAAGGGCTCTGTGAGTGCATGACTATGTGAGCTTTAAGCAAGATGCTCACCTTAGTCAAGTATCAATTTCCTCCTCTGGAAAATAAAACTGTAGTGTCAAGGGTTTATTCTTCAAAATGGCTTTCCTAACTTTTGACTTGGATTTCACCATATAAATGTGAGGGTACTTAAAATAGAGTGTGTATAATCATTGTGAGATTGGTCAGTTATTCCTATCCAACCAAATTTAATTGAGATTTAGCAGTGAAGGTGGAAATCTCACTGTCAGCAAGGAATAGGAAGCAGGGAGTACACTGCCCATCCTTTGGGGGCAGAGATTCCTACATTGGTCAGACCTCAATCTACACAAGAACAGTAGCAATATCAGCAAAGAACCAGAAGCTGACATGAGTTAAATCTGACTTGGAACTGTTGCCTTGTGGAACCAGAGGCAGGTACCTTCACCAAGCTTGCTGGAAGATGCCATAATGGATGAGACTAAGGGAACTTTGTAATGCTGACTAAATCATGAAGCTAAAGGTCAGAAGGTCTGTGAGCACACTTGAGAAGTTATCTATATTGAGGAATTGTATTCTGTTGCCAACCTGAATTGCAACAAATTAATTCAGTAATGAACTCCATAATCATGAGTATGGTTCCGTGAGATATACATGGTCATTGCAATGGATTTCAAACCCAGTGGAGCAGTAAGCTTGGTGCTGTAATTAGTAGAAGTAGGTGCAGAAGCATGGGAGACCATGTCTGTTTTGTATAGTTGATGTTGTTGATGGGGACAGTTCCCCTTTGTGGAGTTAGTAGAAATCAGAAAGAGCCATCTCCATAATGCCTACACTTTTTACAAAGACAAAACTCAAAGCTCAACTCATTTCCTATCAAGTCAGAATTGACCCATAACTGATCCTCCAGCAGTTTTCCAGAGGCTTTAAATTGCACTGGAGGAGATTGCCTATCTTTCTCCTTGACAACAGTTGGTGTAATTGAACTGCCAGGGTTCCACCACCTTTGGGTTAATATAGCAACTACCTACAGATTATATCACTCAAACTGATTGAATTTATTATTATGGATAAAAATTCAATCAATCTCATAAAATTGTTTTATGATTCTGTGAGATAATGTAAATAAAGGACTTTGCACAGTACCTGGCGTATAGAAAGGTCTCAATTATTACACAGAACATTACTACAGGTTTATCTGGATCAAATACTGCTCTATATGCTTTATATTGTATGCTATTCAGTCTTCGAAATACCTCAGTGAGGTTGTTTTTAGGTGCCATCGAATCAGTCTTGACTCACAGTGTCTTTTTCCAAAGAAGTAGATACTGTTATCCCAATTTCAAGGGTGGAAAACTGGGTGAATAATTTGCCCAAGTTACTTAGCTAATCTAAGTGGCAAAGTTTTACTTGAATCCAGACAATTTGATGCCAAAATCTAAGCTCTTAACTTTTAAGACATAATGTAATAGCAGCATAACAGGTTACCGTTATTATTGTTATAATTATATATAATATAAATCATAGATATAATTAGAT
>NW_006399771.1:45872-56890 GCF_000299155.1 Elephantulus edwardii
ATATTGTTATAATAATATAACAATATATCTAGGAGTCCCTGGATGATGAAAACGTTGAAGCTCTCAACTGCTAGCCACAGAGTTTGTGGTTCTTTGAAAGAAAGACCTGGTAATATGCTCCTGAAAGCCATGAAACAGAATTGACTCAACGGAAACCGGTTTGGTTTTCTGGTTGACAGTCATTGTCGTAGTAGTTACTATTTTCCAATTATTATTTAATAGTAACAACAACCATTCATTATTACTATTCATTGTTATTATTACTATATGAGGTCTACAACTTCTTCTTTCTAAAACAGGCAGAGGATTCCCTCTGCATCAGCAATGCAATGAGGGGTGTCAGAACAAGTCAGTGGTACTGAAGAGCTCCTAGGGGAGATGTTCAAAAGTCTAGAGTACATGGGAAAGGAAAGCCTGGGGGTCCAGAGGCCCCAGAAGGTGAGCCCTAAGCCAAGAGGTAGAGCACTGGAAAGTTTCCACTGCAAGAGCAGACCTGTGTGCCCCACCTTCATGTACTGTAGCATCCTCTCTGCAGCTGTGAGGCGCGCCTCTGTCTCTGAACCAAGCCGGGCACAGGACTGGTAGTTGGATGCCATCTGGAATCAAGGAAAAACATCAGGTGGTGGAAAGACACTGAGAATGTCAGGACTCCAATGATCCTGAAAGAAAATTACCTTCTCCCATTTCTCAAACCAAAACCACATTCTTGAGGAGAATGGACAAGAGAGAACTGTGAGCCCTTTCTATCCACACCTGAGTTTAGCTGAAACTGTAGTGAGAAATTCTGGGCAAGGATTCCACTGGCCTAGGTCCACACCAAGTGCTCACCCTTGCTTGTTTTCCACTCTCTTCTTTTCAAAGTTCTGGAAGGCTTGGGGAGGATAACAACACAGGGTGTGTGTGTGTGTGTGTGTGTGTGTGTGTGTGTGTGTGTGATAGAGAGGAAAAATTTTGGATGGGGGAGAGAAAGACAAAAAGATTGAGGACTGAGAACAGGTCTCTCTCTAGATATGAAATCATAGAGAGTTTACTCAAACTCTAGAAGCCTCAGTTTCCTAATCTGTAAAATAGGAATAATAACAATTGCCAACATTTTGTTGTTAAATGCTGCTGAGCTTCTTCCAACTCACAATCCATAGCTGACCCTCTGGTGGGTGTTCAAAGGCAGTTAATCACAATGGGAGGAGACTGCCCACCATTCTCTCCTGTGGAACAACTAGTGGATTGGAACCATGTGTCTTTGAGACTGCAGCACAGCTTCTTACCACTAAGCCACTTCCATTGGTAGATCCAAATCAATTAAATCCTTTGCAATTTCAGTCTTCTCTTTATTTATATTGGTCCAGTTGCAAGATCACTTTTTTTTAAAGAATTTGTTTTTTTCTGTGAAGGAAGATATTAATGTTTTCTCTGAGATGATGTTTAATCTACAGATTGCTTTGAGTTTCATTGACATCTTAGTTATCTTAAGTCTTCCAATTCATAAACATGGGCCACTAGGGAAGACAAGGCAAAATATTACAATGAAATGTGCAAGAGACTGGAATTGGACAATCAAAAAGGCCGAACTCGCTCAGCATTTCTTAAGCTGAAAGAACTAAAGAATAAATTAAAGCCATGAGTTGCAATGCCTAAAGATGCTGTGGACAGAATATTGAATGATTCAGGAAGCATTAGAAGAAGATGGGAGGAGTATACAGAGTCATTGTACCAAAAAGAATTGGCTGACGCAGAAGAATGTCAAGAAACAACATATGAAAGGAGGAAGTGCATGATGCTCTGAAGGACTTGGGGGGGGAAGCCCCAGGAATTGATGGAGTACCAATTGACGTATTTCAGCAAAAGATGCTGCTCTGCATATGCTCACCAAGTTGTGCCAAGAAATCTGAAGGACAACTACTTGGCCAACTGACTGGAAGAGATCGATATTTATTCCCATTCCAAAAAAAAAGATGTGGAAATTAATGAACAATATCACTAATATCACACACTAGCAAAATCCTGCTGAAGATTATCCAGGAAAAACTTGAACAGTACATTGACAGAGTACTACCAGAAATATAAGCTGGGGTTAGAAATGGTTGTGATTCTAGGGACATTATTGCCAATGTCAGATGGATCTTGGCAGAGAGCAGAGAGTACCAGAAGAATGTCTATCTGTGTTTCATTGACTATGCAAAGGCATTTGACTGTGAGGATCACAACAAATTGTGACTAACCTTGAGGAAAATGGGAATCTCAGAACAGTTGATCGTGCTTATATGAAACCTATACATGGACCTCTCCAGAGTGCTGTAGAGCAACGATGTCAGTCTAGACACAAGGTGTGCCTAATCCAGGCCATGGTCTTCTCAATTACTTGTTATGCTTCCGAGAGCTGGACAATGACTAAGAATAACAGAAAGAGGATAGAATGTCTTTGAGTTGTGGTGCTGGAGAAGAGTCTTAAACATACCATGGACTGCCAAGAAAACAAATAGGTCTGTCTTGGAGATAATGAAACCAAGTCTTTCTTTGGAGGCTAGGGTTATGAAGCTCTGCCTTATGTAATTTGGGCATGTGGCCAGAAGAGATTGGTCCTTGAAGAGAGACATGTTCAGCATTGTGAATGGACAGCACAGGAGAGGAAGACCCTAGATGAGATGGATTGATACAGTATCTGGGGCAATAGGAGTTGGAGTGTCGAAGTTAGTGAGACTGGCTCAGGACAGGGAAAGGTTCAGAGCTGCTGTACATAGGGTCTTTATACATCACAGGCGACTCAATGGCACGTAACAACAATAACATACTATGACAAGTTTGGAAGCAGGAGTGGAATCCACTTCTTAAATAACATGCTTCTGGAAACTCTATGAACTTTGGTAAATCTTGATTGTTGTATAGAGGCTATAGGACTTTTTTTCATGGGGTTGCTGTGAGTCATGCTCAACTCAAAGGCAATCAACAACAACGTCTTCTTTTGATGCTTTCTGTATTATTCAATTTTTTGACCATAGAATCTTTCTTAACTGTAACTCACAGCTTTCCTTTTTTGCTCAATTCTTCAAAAGCTTGAGAAATGCCAAAAATGTTCTTCCTTCTTGGTTTTCTAACTCCAAGTCTACATATTGCATTAAACACCTACTCTCCACTTATTGACTCGGTTAGGGTTCCCAATTCCAAACCATAATGCAAAAATCAAAATGGAAGAAAACCACATCAGATCACAAAATGGAGGTTTACTACGTCATTACATAACTGCCAAATCTTCTCTTCAATACTTAATTTTGTTTTCGGGGGCTACCTTTTGAAATCTTCTGTTTATCTCTTTTACTTCACCCTTTCTCCCATTTGCTTTAGTTGTGCTGCATCTAAAACCAATTTCCATGATCTCTTCTGATACCCATTTCAGTCTTTTCTTTGTTACCTCTTTAATGATCACTTGCTTTCTTCATGTAGGCTGTCCTTCATGTCATGCCTCCAACTCCTCTGGTCTTCAATCACTAGTATGCCAAGAACCCAATCTATTCTTTAAATAATCTCCAGATTCAAGTGGATTACTTTTAAGGTCCTATTTGGAGTGTGGTGAGAGTTAAAAGAAAGACATATTACCAGCTCAGCACATGTGCTCCCTACATCCAATTGGTATTAAACTTGGTAGGTGTCTGTGACTAAGCATTGCACAAACGCCTGTCTGATAGAGATCCTGTGCATACTGGGTCATGTATAGCACAGCTTACATATGGAAATAATGTGTTGGCAATGGGAACTAATAGAAACTTCAGTAAGCCATATATAGGATCTCAGGCTAATTAGAAAGCATCACACAACCCACAGAGAAGACAGATAATGTGTAACCTCTAAGAGGACACTTAATATGAAACTTCAGGTTTCCCTGAGGCAGCCTATGATGGACAGTCCTTCCATGTATTTCTGTGGGTGATGAACCTTGAAAAGTCACTTCTTCTCCATTCCCCCAACGCCCAGAGCAGACTGGTCTGGAGAAATTTAGGTCACTTCTCTCCAGTGAAGATACAGGGCACACGGGAGAGGCTAGATAGCATTAGGCTGAATGAACTAACTCAGTCTGATAAGGGCAAATATGGTAAAGACCATTATTGTAAAAAAATAGGTGGATAACTAGTAAGGTGTGTATAAATGTCTAAAGGGGAAGGGGAGGGTTTAGAGGGGCTTTAGGTGGGAAATTTATAGGGGAGGTGGAAAATCACAGGGTCACAGAGTTTGGTGGGTGGAGGGAGGGGATGAAGGAGTTAGAAAAGATCCAGTGGCGATCTACAAAGATGGAGTAATAGTGGGCATAGATCAATGGTGATTATTTTATAAGAAACAATGTATGGGAATGATTATATGCAACACAATGTGAATGAAGAAATGTGTGAAATACAATGTATATGTGCAGGGGGGAAACATATTGGGGAAAAAACATTTAAAAAAGATACAGGACTATACCAGAATCTCTTTGAGAATTTATCTTTAAATTAAATTGCAAAATCTCAAGCCTAGATCTGATGCACAATTTCTATAGCAGTGCTCTTCAAAGCATGATTCACCTGTGGGCTCTACTCAGGCTCAGACTCAAAAAAACATCTCCCATGGTCTGTTTAAAGTCTTACCACATTAAATCTTGAGAAGCCCTGTTCTAGGAATACTTAGATTTTTAACAATCTCTTCAGTGATTCACAAAAGTTTGAGAGCTGAATCAGACTATGAACAGTGAAGGAAAAAGACATTAGCTGAGAAACCAAGAAGTCAGGGTGCTTATCCTGGCTCTGCTTCTAATACTCTTGAGCATTTGGATACTTCTGTCCCCTTGTTGGGTCTCAATTTCCTATCTCTACAAGGGTCAGGCTCTGTTACGTTTGACATTTTCTTCACTCCCAATGTTCCATGATTTCACTAAGTGCCTTTAAATTCAGACTTCCCAATTGAGAGGTGATATCAGGTAATGGAACAAATAAGCAGCTTCAGAAGGCTAAGCATATGGATCTTAAGATAGGCATTTAGGCTCTCGAGGCTAAAACTCACGGAGCAATCAAAGTCCCATGAATGCTTGAGTCTCCCGGAGGCCACAGACCAGGAGCAAGCACAGCTTAGAGGGGTCCTGATTGTCTTAAAGTCTTTATCTCACCTGCAGTACAAAGCTGATGGCCATGGTTTTATAGGAATAGGAGGTAGAAGAAAAGCCAAAAGCCACAAACAGAGCTACAGCCAAGGTCAGCAGATTGGTCATGATCTCCAGCCTCAGTCCTACCCATCGTGTGGCAGCCAGAAATAGCAGCATGTAGTTACTCTGGACATCAATCAGTCTTTTAAACCTGAAAACGAAAGTACAACCTGAAGTCCATATATGTCTGTCTAATCCAAATGTTCCATGCTTTTCTTCCAGGCGAACTGTTTAGATCAAAGGCACATAAGTTCTCCAGCTGGAATAGTCAATGAGGACCAGGATTTGTGAATAAGGGAAGGAATGGCATCTCTCTAGCAGGATGATGGCAGGTCTGAAACTACAGCAGCCACTTTGCTACCATAATGGAATCCCAGGGCTGCACAGAGTCTCAAAGGTCTTGAGACTAAAACTAACTCCATGGAAGACATAGAAGTACAACAGAGAATCCTTAAGAGCATTATCTGAGCCTCTGGATCAAAGCTCAGTTGATCCCAACTCAGTTGTTCTTCTAGATTATTCATTTACGTGAGCTAAAGAAGTATCCATTTTCCCCCCAAATCTCTTAAAATGTTTATAACAATTTAAAAAATAAAAATATTGGTTTAATGGATGTCTGCACACCCTCCACTTGAATCTAGCAGCTAGTCATATAATTACTACCTGTTTACATTTTCCATTTCACTCATTTTTTATTTTTACAAGCACCATGAGAAGGGGTAGGATATGGACCCTTTTTCTCATTTTATAGAGAACTAAATGGAATAAAACAAAGCTTTATCTGTCGCTTCTGAAGATGGTACTTTGTTTCCTACCTTCCTGCTCCTCACCACCGTCACCACCACAGTCCCTTCCACCTTCAGATAGACAATGAAAAGACTTACTGACTGATGAAGTCTGCATTTTTTTCATAGACGTGGATAGAGCTCAGACCATGCAGAGAGGTGAGGATATGGGAAAAGAAAGGCGAGCGGCTGTAGTTCTCCAACCTCTTCAACACATTGACAGCCCTTTTAAAAAACCTGCATCAAGAAATAGGGTGAGTGAGCTGGGCCTTTTGTCTCTGACCCTACCCAAGTCTGAGTTAGTCCCATTCTGTGATGTAAAGTCATACGCTCCACTTAGAAACAAGAAAGAACCCACTCACATGTAAAAAGTGAGGCAGAAAACAGCCAGTACAACTGCCATCAGCAGGATATATGGTGACATTACACTGATAATCAACAGGGTGGCGATCACCATCAAAAACAAGAGCAGGAACTTTTCTGCGACCATGGGCAAGCTCTGATCCAGCTCATCCAAGTCTCCTGCAAAGCAGTTCAAGAGTTGGCCCATTGGGGTTGTGTCAAAGAAACTCATGGGGAAGTAGAGGACCTGCAGGACAAAACGAATATGGACAGTGAGATTAGCTGTAAGCATTTTACAGGACTTGATTGATCAAGATGCCCACAACCTTAAAGAGGTAGTGGAAAGTGGGATCCAAGGCCTTCAGGGGAGGCATTACAGAGCAGTGCTTTGGGGTTCCTCAACAATCTGTCTGGCCTCTGGTGCTCCCCAACTCCTCAACCTGCTGCTGTGTGACCTTGAACAAGTTGCTTAACTTTTCTGAGTCTTCAGTGTCCTAGGTTGTGAAATTGAGACGATAACAATACTGCATGGGTTTGTGATGAGATTTACACAACCCAACAGCTATGCTAAAACCCTCTGAGCTGCAGAGGTTAAAAGAGTAGATTTTATGTGTGCATTTTACCTCAGAAGAGTTATTTTAAAAAAGAAACAAGAACACAAAATGTCCCATATTTGGGGGTAATGGACAAGATTTAGAAACATTAGTAACAACTCTACCACATTGTAGGATTAATGCTACTAGCTTGTACACTTGCAAATTATTAAAAAGGTAAATCTTCCATAGTGTATAAAAATTCAGAGCTCAACCTCATTGCTGTTGAGTTGAAACTGACTCATAGCTAATTTTCCAGTGAGTTTTTAAAGGCTGCACATTTCACAAGAGATTACCCTTCTCTCTCCCTCAGAGAAGCTGGTGCATTTGAACTGTTGGTTTTGAGGTTAGCAGTGCAGCTCTTTACGCACTAGGCCACTAGCGTTCCCTTATACTGTGTATGTTGTTATTATGGTTGTTGCTGATTGCTGTCAAGTCAAGCACGACTCATAGAGACTCTATGAACAAAAGACCTAATGATGTCTTTCCATAACTATTACCATTTTTCCAAGTTCATAGAGTTTCCAGAGGCATGTGATTTAGGAAGTGGATGCTACTCCTGCTCCAAACTTGTTTTACAACTGGGAGCTCCACCAAACACTGTCCACAATTGGAAACCATTCTGGTATTTGATATCTCAATAGCACAAGGTTCGGCATCACAGTGAACCCAGGTTACTTCATATAGCACATTGGCAAAGAGTGATGTTCAAAGTGGAAGAGTGTTCCTCCAGATATAACAGCGCTAGTCTCATTTAACAGTGGTTAAGTATATACTACAATGAAAAAGAGAGCGAGAGAGACAAAGCTAATCCAGGGACTTGCTTAGAAGAGCACCTACGCTCTGGAAAGTATTCTACGCATACCAGCCCCTATAAATTCCTAGAGATAGGCCTATTTTCACTCAGGATCAGTAGCAGCTGTTCCAGTGCAACAGGGAAACTGACTCTTGGGCCAACTGCTCCTTGGAAAGGTGTCTGGGTGGTAAAAACAATCTGTTCTCAACTACTAACCTGCAGGGATTTTTTTGTTGTTGTTGCTTACCATCGAGTCAGAACCAACCCATAGTTGACCCTCCAGTGGTTTCTCAGAAGCAGTTAATTGAACAGGAAGAGATTGCCCATCCTCCAGTGGAGCAGCTGGTGGATTTGAACCATGTGCCTTTGAGATTGCAGTACAACTTCTTACCACTAGGCCACCAGAGCTCCAACCTACAGAGCACTGGTTCAAATCCACCCAGTGGTTGCGTGAAAGCCAGTCCCGGAAATCTTCTTTAACTAAGGTTCTGGAAACCCCTATGAAAGAATTCTACTCTAAAAGGCATGCAATGGTCCATGTGTCTTAGCAGTGGATCTGGTTTTAGGGGAGATTCTTTGTTCCTCTTTGAAGGTGGCACTCCCAGAGGTCACAAAGCCCTTTGAAGATCAAAACTGAGAGGAGCTCTGGCACACAAATCTCACTCAGAGCTTTATTTTACAGCTTAGAAAACTGAAGCCCAGAGAAGGAGAGGTGCTCTAGTGGCTTGCACAAGGTCACCCAAGTAATTAATGGCAAAACCATGACTGGTATTGGCCCTCTGAATATTCCTCAGTGCCCAGCACGGCCATGTCCATCACAGAAGGTATTTCCTAAAAGCTTACAGAGCCCACAAACTAACCACATCATTTCCCCATCTATTTATGAAGGTGTAACACAAGGAAAAGTAATTAATAAAAGTTAATAGTATCTCTTATGGCCAAAATTAGAAGGAAGGAGAGAGAGGTAAGAAAGGAGAGTGAGAAGAATATTTTGACGATTTGATATAATCAGATTACTAGAGTCAATTAGTAGAGTCCCTAGGTGGTGAAAATGGTTAATATGCTCAATAACTACCCAAAAGGTTAGAGGGTCAGATTCATCCATGGGTACCTTGTGGTCTTGTACCAAAATTCGTATAGTCTACTCCCAAAAAATCAGTCAGTAAAAACTCTCTGGAGGAGAGTTTTACTTTGACATACGTGAGGTTGCCATTGAATTGATTCTAAGTCAGTGACAACTAGAAAACTGGTAGATATTTGCATCACGAAGTGACCCTTGAAGCCACTGTCGCCCTAAATGACTGGATACTGCTGACCAAGTGTAGTTCACATGAATCTTTGCTTGTCAAGCGAAGGGGGAGAGGGTCAGAGCTGCTTTGCTCATGAACTCCTTGCTTTCTCTGCCTCTGCAGTGCTCTCTAGTTAATCTCCAAACATGTTCTGATAAATATTCATGCTAAAACAATGAATATCATTGTCGAGAGTTCAAAGTCCTTGAGTTAAAGCAGTTGCACAATCATTGCAAGAGTCCAAAGGACAAAACTATGACTCCCTTGAGGCCTCTACGCACTTGCAGGGCAAGCGGGGTGAGTGGGCTGCAGAGGCAACTGAGCTCCGTCCCTCTGTGCAGACACGTGAACAAGTGGTCTCTGAAAGAGGCCTCAGTCAAGCAAGAGGACGAATGAGGAAAACCTTGTCTGCCGTGTATCAAAGCAACGCAAGGGTTATGTCTTGTTTTGCATGTTGCTTTGACAATAAATTCATTTTCTCAGAGATTTGTCTTTTATTTGTGATCATTTAAAACTACAAGCATACATTCAAAACCAGTCAAGTGTTAGAAGGAATGGGAAGAGGAAAACCTTTTAAACAGAAAATCTACTTTCTAACAGAAAGGAAACCTAACAATTTCTCAAAATGAAAACATAAATAATCACTTTAAGGCCTGGACACTAGAGATTTCTAGAATCATGGAGCGTAGAATCAGAAGAACCTTGGACACCATGTGGCTGGATGTCACCAACAAGGGGTGGCGGGGTGCCAGGTAAAGACTTTTTCTCTTCCGCTTTCTGGCTTTACCAAAAAAAACTTGCTTTATTTGAGATGAGAAGAACTGCTTCAACTTCACCCTACAAAAATGGAATTGCTAACAAGCAATAAAAGCTGCATTCTATCAAAAAAACAATGGTAAAGTGCTTTCCTCATCCCCAGAGAATCTCTCTCAAGAGCCCTACGCCATACTTCCAAGCTCCAGGCTTCCTGAACTCTCCTTTTCAACTCTAGCTTCCCAATCTTTAGCTCCTGTTAATCCAACTCATCCTTCAAGCCTTATCTGAGAGGTCATTTCCTTCAAGGAACCATCTTTGGTTCTCTCTTTTCCCTCTATCATTGTTAAACCCTTCTTCTTACATACTCTCATGAGTCTGTGGTCTTCCACCCCATGGTAAATCTGCATACTCCATTCTCTTCTTTCTCTACCCATGTCTCTGCCATGATGGCAGGAGCAATATCTATTTATTCTTGTAAATCTAATGCCCAGCACAGAGCCTGGCATATGATAAATAGCTAATATGTAATAGGTGAGAGAGAAAAAGAGACATTTCTGAGAGATAGTATGCTACCATAGACAATTCGATATTCTAACCATGGCACAGGAAGGAGCTCTGATGGTCCAGTGGTTAGAAGTTCCACAATCTCAAAGGTATTTTGTTCAGATCCATCAGCTATTCTGTGGAAGAAGGATAGACAGTCTCGTCCTGTGCAATTAATTGCCTCTGAAAACCCACTGGAGGGTCAGCTATGGGTCAGTTCCAATTTGACAGAAGACAACAATAACAACAACACATGTGGGGGAAATCCTGAACATCTTTGGATTTCCCTTTTCTCATATATAAGATTAGCACAGGATAGAGCAGAGTTTAGGGCTGTTGTTCATAGGGTCACTATGTGTCGCAGATAACTCAGTGGCACATAAAAACAACAACAAAATTAGACTAATAACAACCACTTCAAAGGGGACTTGGAGTGATTATAAACACCCTGTAAATGGCAATACTTAGTCAATAGATACTAGCATAATGCTGTGACTACTGGTCCCCATCAAGGAGTACTGAGCCCATAGAATCATACTCCTAGCAGCAGAAAGATGTCTCCACATCATCTTCATCCACATAGCAACACAGTGAAGACATTTGTAAAAAAGTTAGGCTGAGAAGAGTAATATTCTTTGCAGCACTATTCGTAACAGTGAAAGGGTAAATGTTCATCAACAAGTCAATAAATAAATATTCTCTCTCTCTCTCTCTCTCTCTCTCTCTCTCTCTCTCTCTCTCTCTCTCTCT
>NW_006399771.1:57560-75174 GCF_000299155.1 Elephantulus edwardii
GGAGGGACAGCGCAGGAGAGGAAGGCCCTCTATGAGGTGGATTGATTCAGTGACTGGGATAATCAGGATAGGAGTGTCAGAGACAGTGAGATTGGCACAGGACAGAGCAGAGTTTAGGGCTGTTGTACATAGGGTCGCTACGAGAAGCTAGCAACTTGACGGCACATAACAACAACATGCAATTTAGCTCTGACTTGACAATATTGAGTATGAGTTTTTTATATATACAGTGGAATACGACCTACTTAGCCACAAGGAAAAAAATCTAATATATGTTATCACTTGACTAAACTGTAAAATCATGATATAGGTGAAATACGTTAATCACAGGCCAAAAAAGGGGGCAAATGCTATATGACCTCTCTCACTTATATGAAATCACTTTTAAGAAATCCGACTCACTGCTGTTAAGTAAGAACTGACTCATAGTTGACCCTTCACTGGGTTTCTGAAGCTATAAATAAATAACATGCAAAGGGATTGCCCATCTTTCCACCTTAGTATCACTGGTGGATTCAAAGTTCCAGAAAAGCATGTGCTTTGGATTAGTAAAACAAGTCTCTACAGACTCAGCCATCAAAGCTGCCTAAATATATAAAACTAAAGTTACTGTTTAGAGGGCACAGAGCTTATGGCAATGGTGCGGAAATAAATAATGTGGAAAATGATAATGATAGTAGTTGTATAACATGAATTATACATGCAAAATGATTTAACTAGAACATATTTTGTTATATGTATTGGTACTACAACTCCAATAAGAATATTTAACTAGAACATGTTTTGTTCTAGGTATCGGTATTACCACTAAAAATAAAACAGTAAGAAGGGCAAAGTCATGATTTCACCAGCTCACAGAGCTCCTACCTTGCTGAAGAGCTTGTCATGAAGGACTGTAGAGGCCTTCTTTGTGACCTTGGTGAAAACCCCTGAGAAACAGATCTCAGTGCAGGATAGGAACAGGGCGCTGAGGATGTATACCAGTTGGTAAAAAGGTAGCTGTGGATTGTCCAGCACATCACCTGGGTCTGTGTTGGTTCCATTGCTTTTTTGGCTGCTATTGGTCTTCAAGAAAAAACAGGAGGTCATATGGCAGCAAGAGTGACATCCACCTCCTAAAACAACCTGCCCCTGGAAACTCTATGAACTTTGATAAACGATGAGAGTTATGGAAAGGCTTCAGGACTTTTGTTCATAGAGTCACTATGAGTCATGCTCGACTTGACGACAATCAATAACAACAACAACAACAACATATGGCATGAATTCAGGCAGAAATTCAGTGGAAATACTTTTCCCTGAGGCCACATACGGTTCAGAGGCTGGAACAATATGAAACTATGTTAAAATATCCTTGCTTTGAGTTTTTGCTGCTTTCCTTTTTTCTCCATTGCCACTGTCACAGCTTTAGATTAGACATTCATTATGTAGACTTTGAGGAGTCCTGGTGGTGCAGAGTTTAAAGTACTCAGCTGCTAACTGAAGAGTGAGTAGTTTTAATTCATTGGTTGCTCTACAGGAGAAAGGTGAGATTGCTGGTTTCTAGAACTATCGACAGCCTTTGACCAGCCACACCACAGGAAAAGGATGCTTAATCGACTCCTGTGTGATTAACTGCCTCTGAAAACCCACTGGAGTGTCAGCTTGGGGCAGCTCACACAACAAAATCCCTAGGTACCCACTTCTGGGAGAGCTCACCAATTAATGTGTGTAAAAAAAAAATGAGTCCATAAAATAGCCAGTATATTTCAGTGTCAACAATGGTGTCAAATTGTGGGTGTATTAACTTGTTGCATTAGTAAGTCACACCTTAGCATACATGCTTTCTCCAGGGTTGAGACATTTTATTGACAAGTATTTTGTTAACAAAACCCTTTGAGTATCTATAAATATTTGTTGTTGTTGTTAGTTGCCATCAAGATGAGTACGACTCATTGCAACAACAGATCTGAACCCTGTCCTATCCTGTGTCATCCTCATCATCTCTGACACACTTGACCCTTTACTGCTGTCACTGTGTCAATCTCTTTCATTACAAATCTTCCCCTCTTTTGCTGACCCTCCACCCTTCCAAGCATGATGTCTCTTTCCATGAAATAGCCTCTCCTAACAACATGTCTAAAGTATGAGAGAGAGAAAGCTTCGCCATCTTTGCCTCCAAGGAACACTCTGGTTGCCCTTTTCCCAAGACATTTGTATTTTGACCATTTGTGCTTTTGGCAGTCCATGGGGTTTTCTTCTCCAATATCACACTCGATTTATCTTGTCATCTTTATTTACTGTCTAGTTCTCAGATGTATAGCAAGTAACTGAAAATACGTGGCCTGAATCAGGTACACCTTAGTCTTCAAACTAACATCACTGCTCCAAAGTATTTTTGAGAGTTCTCTGATAGCAGATCTGCTCAAAACAAATACATTTCCTGATCTTCTGACTGTTGGTATCAAGGATGTTGATTGTGGATCTAAGTAAGATGAAATAATTGACAATTTCAACCTTTTCTTCATATATCATGATGTTGCTTATCAGTCAAGGGATAAAGATTTTTGTCTTCTTCATGCCGAAATGCAATCCCTGTTGAATGCTGCTGCAGTCTTTGATTTTTTGCAGTCAGTGTTTGAAGTCTTCTTCACTTTCAACAAGCAAAGTTGTGTCATCTATATAACGCAGGTTCTTGATGAGTCTTCTTCAAATCCTGATGTCATCTTCTACTTCAGAGTCCAGCTTCTCAAAGGATTTGCTTAGCAGACAGATTGTATAGGTATAGAGAAAGGCTATAACCCTGATGTACGCCTTTATTCATTTAAAACCATGCAGTGTTCTTGCTCTGTTCTGAGAACAGAGCTTCTTGGTCTAGACACAGGTTTTGTATGAGCACAATTAAGTATTCTGGTGTACACATTCTTCTCAGTGTCAGCCATAGTTTGTTATGATACACACAGTCAAGTGCCTTTGTATAGTCATTAAAACACAAATAGACATTCTTGTATCTCTGCTTTCAGCCAGGAACTATTTGATATCAGCAATGACATCTGTGGTTCCATGGTCTTTTCTGAATCCCACTGTACCTCTATCAATGTCATGTTCTAGCCATTCAGCAATATTTTGCATGCAGGTAGTATTAAGGATATTGTTTGATCATTTAAAGGGTTAGGTATGGATTATTGTTCGTCGTTGTTGTTGTTGCTGTTGTTGTGTACCATTGAGTCAGAATCAACCCATAGCAGACCTTCCAATGGGTTTGTAGAAACAGTGAATTCTCAGGGGAAGAAATTGCCCATCTTTCTGCTTAGGAACAGCTAGGGGATTTGAACCGCACACCTCTGAGTTGGCAGGGTCACTCCATAGTACAAAGCTACCAGAGCTCCCTTCTCAATTGATAACAAGTTGTTATGTACTGAGTTGGAACCAACCCACAGCTGACCCTCCAGTGAGTTTTCAGAGGCAGTAAATCTCAAGGGAGGAGATTGTCCATCTTTCTCCTGCGAGGCTACTGGTGGATTCAAACCACATGTGCTCGTGTGGACAGTACAACTCCTTATCACTAAACCACCAGAGATTCCTATCCATTATATTCTTGTAAAGCCTGAGTTTGTTTTGTTAGGATTTCATGATTGAAAATCATAATACAGTGTTGGGGCTACTCTGTTGGATTCATGTGAAGTGAATTATAAATAAACATGCAAACATTTAGGGCTAGAAAAAAAAACTCCTGAGAAACTCCCGCTTCAGTGCTCCCTGCTGTTGAGGCCACGCATTCCCTTCTCTCTCTTCCAGCCCTTCTAATGTTGTCTGAGCCTCCAATTGCCTATAATGTTCCTCAACTCTAAATATTGAGACTATTTCTGCTTTCCAAACCAAATCCTGCCTGGTACATGACTCAAAAAGGTATCTGAGTGGTGCATATGGGGGGGGGGGGGGGAAATTACTTAGATTCAGAATACCAAGTTCATGTTCTTACTTCTAGGAGTTTTGTCTGCAAGACTCTGTTTCTTTTTAGTCTTGGGCTTGAATTCTTTATACAGAAAATGGGACTGTGATACCTCAGAATATGATTGAGAAGAGGAATAAAATAAAAACTAACACATAGTAACCTCTCAGCCTGATGCCTTAGAAGTTCATGAATATAATTAAATAAAACATAGTAAGATCGCAAAGCTGAAGCCAAAGGAATCATCCCTAAGGTAGACTGTAGAGAATTCTCAAAGAACAAAAATCTTTTGATAGCTCCTAGTCAGACTGAATAAATTGGAACCCTTCTGTAAATAGGAGACTAGAATCCAGAGGGAATATTTGTGTCCTGTCTTCTAGAGGTTCTTTTTGGAGCTGTTTCTCACCAGCAGAAGGTGTTGTTAGACTTCCCCTGTGAAGGTCTAACCCATGTTCTTACCTTCATAGGTAGCAGAAAGGCAGTACCTCAGAGATCAAGAAGCCACACCATCCCATGCAAACCCAGAGTAATTTACCCTCACTCCCATAATGGCACTCACCCCTGAGCCCTGGTCCAACCAATAGCTCAGCCACCAGAAGTTGAAGGTCAGGAGGGAGATGCTCATAACCATGAGAAGACAAGCTGTGAGAGAGACTATATAACCTGGGGAGAGAGGGGGAGGAGATGCTGAGTAATAGCAAGGACCACAGTAAGAGGCAATGCAAGGTCGCTTGGCCATTCCAGAGCCTGAATCCTTCAACTGCTTGGAATCCCTTGAGGACAGGATAGAACTAGGCTCCAAAGGCAGAGAGCCCCAGGTTCTAATCCTGGCTTTATGACCTCCAAACTGTATATGACCCTGGGGAAGGCAGCAGATGTCAGTGGCATTTCACTTCTTATCTATGAAATAGAGATGGCCAGGCCAGTCTCCCAGGGCTGCTCTGGAGATGATGTGAGGTAACATGAGTCAAGCACTAAACCCAGTGTCTGTCACATAAGCAATACTCCAGAGGATCTAAATTTCTCCTGTGAGTTCAGTTTTTAGCAATAATTATTGTGTATGTAGTATACACCATAGGTCAACATGGTGACAAACCTACTTCCATTTTTATTATTATTATTATTATTATTATTATTATTATTACTAATAATCTGGAAGCAGGAGCAGCATCCACTTCTGAAATGGCTTGCCTCCAGAAACCCTATGTATGAACAGTGCTCAGGCCCTCCTTTCATAGGGTCATTATGAGTCATCTACAACTCGATGGCACCTAGCAACAACAATAATAATAATAACAGGGAGTTATTGTGACCTAGTGGACAAGGAATTGTGCTTCCAACCCAAAGGTAGGTGGTTCAGCACTCCCCAGGAGAAAGATGAGCAGTCTCCACGTGTACCATCTCTGAAAACCCCCTGGAGGGTCAGTTATACATTCTTTCCAACTTGATGGCACATAAAAACATTATAAATAATAATAAACATGCATTGATTCTGAGTTAAGAATTCTTACACTCATTGGTATGAGAATATAATCATAAAGTTTGTAAGTGAAGGTGCTAAGATTCAAACACTGCTTTTTCTGGGTCATAAAGTCAAGGACAGAGACACTCAGGGTCTGTTTCTTACTTTAGAACCTGCCTCTTGCCCCAGCACTCCACTCAACTATACAATCTGTGTTCCATGCAGCAGTTCCTACCAGGAGACACTCAGAAGTCCATCCCCTGTTTGATGACATCTGAGACCAGTCTGGCCACAAAGTAGTACATGTAAACATCCTAATTCTCCAGTGAGCCTGGTTCTTAGATAGCATAAAACTTGTCCCTTCCAAAGTATATTGCAGTCCCCAGTACACAGAGGTGCTTTCTAAATACATGTCAAGTGATCGCTTGATCAATTAGTGCATTTCACAAACATCTGATGGTCTTTTTTGTCCTGTGATAGGCCCTACAGAGTTTTATATGTTTATATTGGAAGGGTGGGAGTGGTCACTTCTTGTACATAGGTCAGATAGGTCTGGAGAAGACACATCTTCTTAAATGTTAGGTTCAAAAGTTTGTAAATAGTAAAAATTGACATAGAATCAAAATCAATTTTGCAAATCTCTTAAATTGCTCAAAAACTACACTGCCACATACCTGCTTTTGTACTTACAACATAGTACAGTCATATGTATATGAATTTAGGAAGGTGCAAAATTTAATAAAGGAGCAACTTTGAAACTACTAGTTTCCAACTGCCTTAAGAAATAATGTATTTGAATTTTGTAAATAAACTAGTATAAATATACATTTATATTGAACTTAATGCACATTAAAACTTCACCAACACACAAAGCATAATGTTTTCTATACACTTCTTTGCGTGTCGCTCACAAGTCATCAATTGATTTTACAATTTACTAAGGAGTCAGTATCTGCACCTTGAAAACATGAAAATGAACAGAACACATGAAAGTATAACTTTTGGAATGGACTCCACACATGGTTACTGAGTATGGCATGGGTTGATGTTGAACATAAATGTGGTTGTGCAAGCTAAGACCATAAATGGCATGGCTCCTCTGTACCGCTCTACTTCAAATGACACATCTAGACCAAAATCCTCCCTGTTCCAGGTGGACCTGGCTTCAGGACCAGGAGTGACCTAAGAGAGCCTTCAGCTTGGCATGAGGCAGCTGATGGACTGTACCTCCAGCTGCCTGGATATAGTGGTGGTAGACACGCCAATTCAGGGAACCTTCTTTCATCTCCTCCTTCTTTGTAAGCTGAATCTCCGGCACTGGGTGAAGGTAAAAGAAGAAGAAAATGGTTAAGATTCCCAAACACCTGTATCTTCCTTAAGGATGAAGGGGAGTCCTAACAGAGCCTTTTGCCTTTGACTCTTCTCCAGGTTCCTCACCTTCCAGCTGCACTGCTCACTTCATTCTGACCTAAATCAGCAGGTTTTGCACAGGAAAATATGACTGAAGATAACATTTTGATGTGCACTCCAGTAAACTCTGGAAGGGCTAGGCTTCCCAAGTGCTTGACAGCTGAGAGAGACAGCAAGAGAGAATGAAGAACTGAGTTCAGAAATCCTGAGTTCCAGAGCCGTCACTTGGACATAACTCAATGGGCAAGTTCAGACAAATAAACTCTCAATCTCGTCATCTGAAAAATGGCAGGCTAGAAAGTCACCAAGATGCTTCGCATCAAATACAAAATGACACACTTCTGAGACAACTCTTCAGAAAACCAGCTGTGACCTCAGGCCAGGCATACCCTTGCCCCAGAGCAGGGTACCAAGATCATTACCTGGAGAGTTCAGTAAATACTACTAATAATAACAGTAGTGGTGAAGAGATTGAGATTGTTAACAGCTTTAGTTTACTTGGCCCCACAGTTAATACTCTTGGTACCAGCAGCCAGGAAATAAAAAGATTCATTGCATTGGGAAAATCAGCTGCCAGGGACCTCTCCAGAGTACTGAAGAGCAACAATGTCAATCTGGAGACTAAGGTGCACCTGATCCAGACCATAGTCTTAGCAATTGTGTGCTATGCATCAGAGAGCTGGACAATGACTAGGGATGATAGAAAGAAATTGATGCCTTTGAGCTGTGGTGCTGGAGAATAGTGTTGATTATGCCATGGACTGCCAGGAGAGCAGGTTCATCCTGGAGAGGGTGAAGCCAGGCTGCTCCTTGGAGACAAGGATTCTGAGTCTTTGTCTAACATACTTTGGGCATGTTACAGGGAGGGACCAGTCCTTGGAGAGGGACATCATGCTTGGAAAGGTGGAGGGACAGAGAAAGAGAGGAGACCATCAATAAGATGGATTGATACAGTGACTGGGGAAATAAGGGTAGGTGTGTTAGAGACAGTAAAGTTGGCACAGGATAGAGCAGGTTTCAAGGTTGTTGTACATAGGGTCACTATGAGCAACTCAACGGCACATAATAACAACATGTCTGTGGTAGATTTGTGTTGTTATTGCCTGAAATCATCCCTTCTAATAAAAATGCCCGATATCTCATTGGGGTCACTCTTCCTGCACTGGCTCCATCTTAGAAGGACTGTCAGTTAAGACGTCTCATGCTCCTTGAGTAAGAGATGAGCATGTGATAAATGTTTGCCTACTGAGCGCCTGTTCTCTTCCTGGAATTTGAGGCTTGGGGGCGGGGGGCACTTACACTAGAATGGAAAATGCTATTTGAACACCCAAGTTGCTAAGATTTGGCTCTTCAACGTTTCCTTTCGTTTTCTTTCTTTCCAATGAATTATTTTTCTGATTAGTTCAAATGAATGTTTAACCTTTGCATCTAAAGAACTCTGTTAGAGATGAAACAATGAGCCTGGAGGGAGCTCTGGTGGCCTAGTGGCAAGGAGCTGCAACTACAATTCCAGAGGCACACGGTTTGAATCCACCAGTTGCTCTGCCGGGGAAGGAGGGACAATCTCCTCCTGTACCAGTCAGATCTGATTTGATGGTGCACTCACACAAAAATAATAATACATTTAAAAAAAACAACAACAGTGAGCCTGGTCTAATACTTGGGGCTGCTCACATTTTAACTCATTTAATCCCCACTGAAAATACTTTTGCCATTGAGAGTGCAGGAATTAAGTTGCCTAGTTAAGATCACATTGTCTTCTAAGTAGCAGATCTGATATTCAAAACCAGAATCTCTTTACTTTAAAAATGAATGTCTTAAAAAATACAATGTTTTTCCATTTTACTACTTTGTCTCGATAAGGGCAAAACCATGAACGTTTCTAGATGTCAGGATTTGGACCTATATAATTTCTGAATTCTACTATCTTGGCTCATAACAATATGCAACGAGTGAGTCAATACACAAATGCCTTGCAGAGTCTTAGCTAATCTCTGCTCAAAATCAAAGACATACATCATCTCCTGCCTTGCCCCACAACATCAGCTGTGCCACTTGTGATACCCACTTCCTGGATCTTTCAGGTCTCCCAGTCATCAGTGCTTGTAACTCCATTGAACTCCATTACTTTTATTGCAACCAGCTTTAGCCTTGGGATGAAGAAGAAATGCCAGATCTCTGGACAGACCAGACGGGCATGTACACATTCTCACCTGTTTTTCCAGCACCATTACCAGTATTTTCATTGAGAGGGTATTCTTGGGTGGTGGCATAAGCTTGACCATTCACCTGCGGCTTCTCTGATATCTTTGTTGTGTCATGTGATGAATTCTGGAGAGAAAGCACATTCTATGAATGCAGAGACATCCTTACCAATGAATGGGGAAAGGGAGTTGTTGGGCTGAAAATTACCCGATCGGCTTCTTCATGCATCTTCTGGATGAGTTGGGCATACTTCCCCTTTCTCTGTACTAACTCATCATGAGTTCCAGCTTCACGGATTTTCCCTTCTTCTAGTAAAATGATCTGGTCACAAAATTCTAAATACTTCAGAATCAGAAAAGAAAAGACCTTCAGTAAGCCTGTGAAAGTATATTCTACTTCACCATTCATGGTGAAAACATAAATGCTTAACATAATAAAATATTACTTACCACTAGATTTGCAAAATGTTTAAACTCAGATAATTCCAGATGTGGATAATGATCTAAGTCAAAAAGAACTCTTACAGAGTGTTTGTGGGAATTATAAATTGGTACAGTCATTTTGGAGAGCAAGTTGACAATATCTAGTAAAATTGAGGAGTCTCTGGGTGGAAACATGGCTAAGTGCTCAATTATGGAAAGACTGGACGTTCTAACTCCCAGGGGCACCTCAGGAGACAGGCATGGTGATCCGCTTCTGAAAGGTCATAGACTGGACAACTCTATGGAGTAGTTCTACTCTCTAGCCAAGGAATCACCGTGAGTTAGAATCAACTCAAGAGCAACAACAATAGTAAAGTTTAAGACGTGAATTATAAACCAACAATTTCACTCCAAAATGTTGTTATAAAGAATCTAGCAAGCTTGTATATAAAAACACACATAGAAGCATATACACTGAGGCAATTTTTTGCAAAGCAAAACACTGAGAAAAACTTAAATGTCCAACCTGTTGATGTAACTTTTGTTGGGAATGATGGAGTCAATTCTGTCTGATAGTGACCATGTGTTTAACCTTTATAGGAGCAGATCATGAGGTCTTTTACATCTGGAGACAATGAGTGGGTTCAAAGTACCACCAGCCTTTCAGTTAGCAGCTAAGTGTTTAGCTGTATGTCACCAGGGCCTCTTGAATGTACATCCCAGAGAAATAAAGTCTATTCATATATTGAAATACTTACCAGTGAGACTCAAAGTGACATGTATAAACATGGAAAATCTCAAGAACATAATGCTGAGGGGGAGTGGGGGAAACCTTACCAAAAGACACAAAAGAAAATACAAATTATGTATAAATCTAAAAATCACAAAAGGATACTTTGACATGTGAGACTTTATAAAGAATAATGATTAATTGAATCCAAGAATAAGAAAAGGGAGAGGCAAAAGACACAACTACTCTGAAAGGTAGTTTGGCATTTCCTCAAAAAGTTGAACATAGAAATCCTACATGACCCAGCCATTCCATTATTGGAATATAACCTGCAGAAGTCAGAGCTGAGATACAAACATTGAGATAGATAGGTAGATAGATAGATAGATAGATAGATAGATAGATAGATAGATACCTATAGAGATAGATAGACATAGACTAGATATAGATATAGACACAGATATAGTTATAGTTATATAGTTATAGTTATCATTATCATTATCGTTATAGATATAGATGAGATAGATAGATAGATAGATAGATAGATAGATAGATAGATAGACACACATACCTACCTACCTATGATCATAGAATGTTATTTACAATAGCAGGAAAACAGAAACATCTCAAATGACCATCAACAACCAAATGGATAGAAAAACTGTGGTATATTCACACAATGGAATACTATGCAACACTAAAGAGAAATGAAGTGTTTGTAAAGTATGACCAGTATGGGAGAGTCTAGAGGTCATTATGTCGAGTGAAATAACTCTGCTACAAAAAAAGACAAATACTGCATAAGATCGCTACAGTGAATATAAGAGGATAACTAAGAAGGGCGTGAGGTGGAGGTGAAGAACAGATAAACAAAGAACACTACCAGGTCCAAGACAAGAGAGGATCAAACCAGGAAGATTCAAGATAAAGACAATAAGGCCGTAAAAACAATTAGCAAATAGGAACAAGATATATGTGAATGTTTAAAAAGGAAAACGGGAGAAGGGGTGTGCAAGAAGGAAGAGGTAATCTCTAGGACAACAGACATTAGTTACGAGATGGCAGTAAAGGAATAGATAAGATCCTGAGGAGACAGAGAAATAAAAGTAATAGATCAAGGGTAATTAATGATATAAAACACAATGTACAGAAATTACTGCATAAAACAAAATATACTGTGATAAAATAATCTACATGAATATTCATAGAAAAGTGAATGATTGTATAAATAAATAATTTTTGAAAGAAATACAATTAGCAAGTTTGGGCCAATTGGCTTACATAAAGTTCTACACCCAGGGAGAAAAGTGCAACAATGAATGATGGAAATCCAAAGTCTCTGTAAATTTTCAATGAAATTAATAATAAATTTTAAAAAATTAAAATAAAATAGTTCTACATCCAGCAAATAGAAAACAAAAATATTCCCAAGCTGATATAGGATAACAGATGACCAGGGACATTTAACTAAAGAGAAAATGTCAATATATCTCAACAATAGGCATCATACATACTTATGATCACTCTAATAGCATTCATTTATAAGCTAATTAAAAAAAGATATAAAGATTCCTGCTTATGGAAAGATTAAATAAATGCAGATAAATTACAAGGATTTATGGAAAAAATAATTGAAAATTATTCTAGAATTGAATAATAATAAAAAAGTTCTCCCTTCCCAAAATCACAAAAGGATGCTTTGAATGTGAGACCCTAAGAAGACAAAAGGAGGGGGAAGGCACCAAGAAAATTGTCAAATATTTGTTGGGAAACATTGACTCAGATGGCACAAAAGTCAAGAAGATATGCATTGAAGAAGCACAATGAGACTCAAATATGGTAGATCCCAGAACAAAGTCACGAAGATGGAGGAAAACCAAACCAAACAAAACCAAACCATAAAACCTGTACAAAACCAAAGACAAGGAAAGAATCCTGAAAGAAGCTCAGGAAAAACAAAAAGTTGCCAATGAAGGAAAATAAAGAAGACTGGGCTCTGATTTCTCATTAGGAACCACACAGGCAAGAAAGCATTACAATGGTGTACATAAAGTCCTAAAACATAAAAAAATTGCCAACTAAGAAATATATACCCAGCAGAATTGTCTCTTAAATGTGATAGCAAAACCAGGACATTAACAGATACATAGCAATTAAGGGAACTTGTAAAAACCAGTCCAACTTTAAGAGAAAGAGATGCTGCAGGAAGTCCTTCAAAGAACCAACAATGAGAGACAAAAAAATAGAGATTAAGACATAAAACTCTATCATCCAGAAATCAATCTAGACTTCCTGTTAGTATTGTTATTTGGTGCCATCAAATCAGCTCTGAATCATATTGTTGTTAGGTACCATTGAGTCAAGTATGACTCACAGCAATCCTATGAACGGATTTGAACACTGTCCTACTCTGTGCCTTTCTTGCAATCTCTGACACACTCAAGGCCACTGCTGCAATCACTGTGCCATTCCACCTGGTTGAGGGTCTTCGTCTCCTTTGTCATCTCTCTACCTTACCAAGCATGATGTCCTTCTCCAAGGAATAGATTCTTCTAGAAACATGCCCAAAGTATGTGAGACATAGTTGGTTTTTTATCATCTTTGCCTCCAAGGAGCATTCATCTTCAAGACATATCTGTTTATTCTTCCGGCTCTTGATGGATACTCGACACTCATCTCCACACCGCAGTTCAAAGACATCAATTCTTCTTCTGTCATCCTCATTGACCCTCAGATGCATACCAACTGACTGAAAAGACCCTTGTTGAATCAGGGGCACTTTAGTCCTCAAATTGATATCATTGTTACTCAGTGGTTTGGAGAAGTCCCTGACTGCAGACTTTGTCAGTGCAATATGTCTCCTGATCTCCTAACTGCTGGTAACAGATTGATCAAATTTTGTATGCTCAATGATTTATTTATTACAAATACCTTTCTCAAAAAACACACAAATTGCAACTTTACACATGGACCTCACCAAAAGGCCTGCATGGGTATCAGATTGACTACCTTGATGGAAGGAATTAATAGAGAAGTTCAACATCAGCAGTCAAAATCAGGTCAGGTGCTGGCCGTGGAACAGATCATCAATTACTCATATGAAAGTTCCAGTTAAAGAGGAAGAAAATGAAAACAAGTCCACAAGAACTAAAATATGATCTTGAGTCTATCCCACCTAAATTTATAAATCATCTTAAGGTTTGAAGCATTGAACATTCATGACCGAAGACCATTGTTGTGGGATGATATCAAGGATATTATATATGAAGAGAGAAAAAGGTCACCACAAAAGCAGAGCAGAAAGGAAAAACACATTGGATGTCAGAAAAGACCCTGATAAATGCACTAGAGCATTGAGAAGCTAGAACAAAGGCTGAAATAATCGAGCTGAATAGCTTTCAAAAGGAAGCTCAGGAAGACAAAGCAAACTACTGTAAGGGAATGTGCAGATACCTAGAACTGGAGAATAAAAAGAGAAGAACTTGATCGGTATTCTCAAGCTGAAAGAACAGGAAAACAAATCCAAGCCTTAAGTTGCAATATGTAGAGATGCTATGGGCACAATCTTGAATGATCCAGGAAATAACAAAAGTACATGAAGGAAATACACAGAATCACTGTACCAAAAAGAACTGGCTGACAAGGAAATATTTCAGAAGTACCATGTGATCAAGAGCAATGGTCATGAAGAAGGAGGTTGAAGCTGCACTGGAAATACAGGCAAAAAATAAGATGTCAGGTATCGATGGGATACCAATTGATATGTTTTAAATTACAGATGCAGCCCTTAACATGCTTACCAGACTATGCCAGGAAATTTGGAGAACAGTTGTCTGGAAGAGATCCATGTTTGTTCCTATTCCCAAGGAAAGTATCCAAACAGAATATAGAAATTATCAAACAACATAATTGCATAATTGTTACACCATGCAAGTAAAATACTGCTGAAGATCATTCAAAAATGGCTAGAACAGTCCATTGACAGAGAATTGCCAAATGTTCAAGCTAGATTTAAAAGAGGCCATGACACCAGGGATATCATTGCTGGTGTCAGATGGATGCTGGCTGAAAGCAAATAATACCAGGAAAATGTCTATTTGTGTTTTATTGACAATACAAAGGCATTTGATTGTGAGGAACAAAACAAACTATGGCTAACATTGAGAAGAATGGGAATCCTAAAGCACAAAATTATGTTGGTGCAAAACCTGTACCAAGAAACTATTGTGGAAGCAGGGCAAAGAAACACTATATGGTTTAAATTAGGAAAACTATGCATCAGGGTTGATCCTTTCTCCATACTATTTAATCCATATGCTGAGCAAATTATTTGAGAAGCTGGACTCTGTAACGAAGAATGTGGCATCAGAATTGGAAGAAGATTCATAATTAATATCCTTTATGCAGATGACACAATTTTACTTGCTAAAAATGAAGAAGAATTGAAACACTTCCTCCAGAATATCAAAAATTGCAACCTTCAATATGGATTGCATCTCAACACCAAGAAAACAAAAATCTTCACCACTGGACCAATAGGCAACATCATGATAGATGGAGAAAAATTAAAACCGTCCACAACTTCATCTTATTTGGATCCACAATCAATACACTTGGTATCATCAATCAGGAGATCAGGAGATGTATTGTACTTGTTCTGAATCATAATAACCTTATATAAAATAGGACATAAATCTGCCTAATGCAGCACCATCCTCACACATTCTGCTGTACTTAAGATAACGTATAGTCATCATTGGGTTAATTAATCTTGTGAAGGGTCTTTTATACTGACTAGCTTACTTTTATAAGCATGATGTTTTTCTCTAGGGACTGATTTTGATAAACATGCCCAAAATATTTGATATGAATTTTCACTCACCATCCTTGCTTCCAAGGAGCATCCTCGATGCACTAATTCCAAGAGATTTTTTGGGGGTTTTGGCAGTCCATGGTATATTCAATAATTTCCAACTACAAAGCTATCATGACTTCTTCACTCTTCCTAGTCATTGTCCAACTTGCTCATATAGATGAAACAATGGAAAATGCCATGAATTGGGTCAGGTGCACCTTAGTCTTTAAACTGACATCCTTACTCTTTAGCATTTTAGTATTTAGATTTCCTATTTTAGGACTGGCATCCACTTCCTAAGCAGCATTCCTCTGGAAACTCTATGAACTTTGAGAAATGATAGTCCTAGAAAGGCTTCAGGTCTTTTGTTCATAGGGTCTCTATGAGTCATACTTGACTCGACAGTAATCAACAACAACATTTTAGTGTTTAGATTTAGTATCTTCTCTTAGAAAGATGTCCTTGGCAGTAGATTTTCCTATTCAGTGCAACATTTGATTTTTTGACTGCTGATACCATGGATATTGATTTTAGATCCATGTAAAATTAAATCCTTGACAATTTCACTCTTGTTTTATCATAACATTGTCTATTGACCCAATATGGAGGACTTTTGTTTTCTTTTTGCTGAGATATAATATAAACTGAAGGCTTACAAATCTTTGAGCTTCATCAGTGTTTCAAGTTTTCTTCATTTTTTATAAGCAAATACATGATCATTGCAGATTTTTTTATGTGCTCCAATCTTGATGCCACATTCTTTCTTCACCCAGTTCAACTTCTTAGATTATTTGCTTAGTTTAAAAAATTGAATATGCCGGAAACCGCGGCCGCCGGAGCCCAAGCAGAGCCCGTGCTGCGGCCGCGTGAGCAGGAGTGGCCTCTGATCATCGACTTGGGCCCGTGAGGCACACGCTGCCCCCGGCGAGGCGGGGAGGATGGTGCCGAGAGGCCCCGGGCCCTCCGCGCGCAACCCCGCGAGTGAACGTGCATGCCGTGGGGCTGCTGACAGCCGGCCGGCCATGCCAGGGGGCCGCTGCCCGCCAGGCAGGGTGGATCAGAATAATGTTCGCCATCAACCCCCTGGAGAACCTGAAGCTGTACATCAGCAGCCGGCCGCCCCTGGTGGTCTTTATAATCAGTGTAAGCGCCATGGCCATCGCTTTCCTGACCCTGGGCTACTTCTTCAAGATCAAGGAGATCAAGTCCCCGGGGATGACAGAGGACTGGAACGCGTTTCTGCTGCGCTTCAATGATCTGGACATGTGCGTATCAGAGAACGAGACGCTGAAACACCTCACAAACGACACAACTACTCCAGAAAGCACAGCAACCAGTGGGTAGGCCAGAGCGTCCAACCAGGCCCCCCAGGCCCTGGAGGACTCGGGCCCAGTCAACATCTCTGTTGCAATCACCCTGACCCTGGACCCACTCAAACCCTTCGGAGGGTAGTCCCGCAATGTCACCCATCTATACTCCACCATCCTCGGCCACCAGGTCGGCCTCTCAGGTAGGGAGGCCCATGAGGAGATCAACATCACCTTCACGCTACCCACAGCCTGGAGCGCTGATGACTGTGCCCTGCATGGCCACTGTGAGCAGGTGGTGTTCACAGCCTGCATGACCCGCACTGCTGCCCTTGGGGTCTTCCCTGTTACTGTGCAGCCACCACACTGTGTCCCCGACACGTACAGCGACGCCACACTCTGGTACAAGATCTTCACAACCGTCGGAGATGCCAACACAAAATACGCTCAAGACTACAATCCTTTTCGGTGTTACAAGGGCACCATCGGCAAAGTATACCATGCTTTAAATCCCAAGTTCACGGTTATCGTTCCAGATGACGACCACTCACTAACCAACCGGCACCTCATGCACACCAGCTACTTCCTCTTCGTGATGGTTATAACCATGTTTTGCTACGCTGCTATCAAAGGCAGACCCAGCAAATTATGTCAGAGCAATCCCGAGTTCTGTCCTGAGAAGGTGGCTCTAGCTGAAGCCTAGTCTGCTGCCTCCTGTCTTCCTGAGAGAGACTGCGAGAACCTTAGTCATTGCCTGCTGAACCCAGCCTGGGCCCGGACACCCTGTGAATACGTTGTCTTGGCAATGTTGGGTTATTCTAGCCAAAGACATTTCAAGTGCCTGTAACTGATTTGTACATATTTATAAAAATTGAGGCGAAATTGGTCTGACGATGCACATGCTTCACACTGGTGCAGCCCGAAGCCCGTGGCCTCGTGGCGCACTTGACCGGGTGGCTGCGCCTGCCTGGGTCTTGGCGGCCCGTGTGGCCTCGGCCCAGGCTGTGATGCCTTCTTTGGTGGCGAGGCTGCGGCTCGCTCTGGCCCTGCCCAGTCTGCACAGAACGTGTGACCAGCTTGCACATCGGATACAACTCTGCATTCCCAGAGCCACCAGGCTACTTCATGGACCCAGCGTGCCTGTGGCTTAGTAATCATACTAACAGCGATAATACACTTTTCTCCACTTGCTTTCAAGGAAACACACACCTATCTTTCTAAGTTTCTTTCTTTCTTCCTTTCTTCCTTCCTTCCTTCCTTCCTTCCTTCCTTCCTTCCTTCCTTCCTTCCTT
>NW_006399771.1:75654-88030 GCF_000299155.1 Elephantulus edwardii
GCGATTTCCACGTGCCAGGCTTGCTGTTCGCAGCTGCGTTTTTAACTGTCCGCCAGCAGGCCCCTTTCCCCGGGCTCCTGTGGGGGTCGGGCTGAGCCTCTCTCTCTGGAATGCAGGCGACAGTACGGGAAAGGGAGCACGCTCATCAGTCAGAAGAGGGCTGCGTGCTTGGATGTGAGGGAGAGGACTTGCTCGCTGCCCCGCTCTCTGCATTTGGTTTTGTACAACTTGTCTGGCAGGTGAAGAACGACCCTTAGTGCTAGGATGAAGTGAAGCTGGAAAGAGGAGAATTCTGATTGTCATTTTCTTTCCTGTGATGTTCCGGTGATCTACGTCCTCCGCCCTTTCTCCCTCCTAGTCTGTCTGCTTTAAAACAGGCACACACATGCACACACAGCTGTATGTTTTCTCGCCTCCTTCCTTGTGGCTTTCGTATCCCTGACGTGCCTTCCCTCCCTCTCGTTTTTACACAGACACAGACACAGACGTATCCCTGACGTGCCTTCCCTCCCTCTCGTTTTTTCTGCATCAGCTTGTGCCCAGGGTTCCCTGCATTACTGTAAACACTGATTGCCTTAGTAGCTCAGTGTCATTATGGCATCAGTGTCCTCCCAGGCAGTGTGACTGCAGAGGGCAGGGGAGGCTGGACGTGATTGGGCAGTCCGTCCTTCCTTCTAGGTCTGCTGTCTGTCTGAGAAGAGAGCTGGCTCCTGCAGTATGTTAATTGGCTGGCCTGGACTGCCTTGTCCTAGGCTTCCTGAGTGGAAAATAACCAGGGCCTCCAAGTGGAGATGCTTAGAACAATCAGTGTGATAAAGTCAGTGTCTTCACGCCTTTTTCTGTAAGTACACTCCAAGGTCAGGCATCCGATTCATCTGGCCACTGTTTGAGGATTGCTCACACGGTGCATGCGTGAATAATTCGTTCATCTCAAGCTCCATGTCACTGAGACTCAGATTTCAGAAGCTGTTCCTGAACTAGTTATATCTCGGTGAAATGGAGTGACAGGCCCAGAATGCTAACAGTGGACAAGAAAGGTGAGAAGTGCCCATTGCACTGGGTCGGCACATTCTAGTGGTGTGGCTGGAATCTGTGGCTTGAAGTGGATTGTTAGACATGAAGAAAGGAGTGCCAAAAATGCCTGGACACTGTGACTTGTGGTGAGGCCAGGACACACACTTTAAAAATCAGCATTCACTCTAGCAGGTATTGTGGAAATGCACAGAGCTGGTTTCAGTCTTTTGCTGGCTGATCGCAGGAAGACTGAGAGGAGCAGAGGCCTTGAACCTGGAGACGGAGACCTCCTTTGCATCTCAGCACGTTGTGGACTGCTGTTGTCTGGACATTTGTGGACACAGCTGCCTCTTGCTGGTGGACATCAGGACTGGACAACTAGCAGACAAGGCCGGGGGCATTCAGAGGTGACCCTACACTGGAACACTGGCGCATCCCCAGGCATCCTGCACCATAGGGCCCCTAAAAGGCCAGCAACTTACTATTGAAGTGGTTGTTTCAGATCATATTGATCTCTTTCTTTCTCCTCTCATTCTTCACTGTCTGACTTGAATCAGTTTTGATTCTATTTGTCTGTTTCCCTTGTCATTAGGAACCTGCCATGTCTGTTGCGTTTTTCCCTTGGCAGCCTGTAGGGATCCCACCTGTCCCAGTTTTCCCATCCCCCTGCGGGCATTGTGGGTGGCAAGGGCCAGCAGAGTCGTCCCCCTTGTACTGTTGCATATGGTCAGTAGCTGATCTGTTTCAGCATTCCCTCCCACGTTAATTTTCTGTGTTTGGAATATGTGCATCTGTGCTTTATAGGATAAAACACAAGAGTTGAAAAAAAATAAAAAACTGAATATGTATGATACACATGGTAAATGGGTGAACAACTACTTCTTGGCCTGTGTTCAGATTCCATATGACTGCAGTGAAGTGTTCTGGGAGTTTAATTATTCTCAATGTTAACCATAATTTATTATGATCCACATATTCAGATTCCTTTGCATAGTAAATAAAATACAACTAAACATCTTCCCGGTGTCTCTGTCTTCAGCTAAAGTACTTTTTTATTATGTTGGGGTTTTTTGTAATCATTATTTGCATGGGAGTTTTTGTAGAAATTTACTTTTTATTCACTCATGTATATAGATGTATGCCCCTGTCTCCCCCCTTCATTCCTTCATGCATGTCCTGTATCAGCTTGTTAGTTGTGTTACTTCTAATGTCTTATCACCCCTTCTTCTCAGAATTACCTTCCCATCATCTTTTCCAATGCCTTATTCCTTATCTATCCATCCACTTCCTATGCCTCCCTGCCCTTCACTTCCCTGTTAATGTTTTGATTTTATAATATTGGTCTTAAACTGCACTTGTCCCTTTGTGACTGAGTTCATTAACTCAGCATAATGTTCTCTAGATTCCCATCTTGTATAGTGTTTCTCAAGATTTCCATTGCACCCATGACATCCCTTATTTCACAGCCTGTTATGATTCCATCTTGAATTTCTAATAGTCCCTTCTCAATATACTCCTCTAGCCAATTTTATAATACCTCCAGCAAGCTTTCACTTGTGTGTGATATTACTTATAATGGTACATAATTTGTGCATTCCGTTGGATTGCTTTTTTTAAAAAATGGAAACAAACATGGATCTCTTCCAGGTAACTAGCTATCTTCCAAATTTCTTGGCACAGACAAGTAAGCAGGTCCAGAATGGCATTTGTTTTTTATTACATGTAAATTAGTATTCCATCAATTCTAAGAGCCTTAATTTTTTGCCAAAATGCCTTCAAGTGCAACTTGAATTTCTTCCTTCAAGATCACTGATTCTTGGTAATATGCAATCTCCAATTGGCTGTGTATTTTTTATCTTCTTTTGATTTTTCTGGTCTCATTCAATATTTTGCCCATGGACACTTTCAATATTGAAATTCAAGGCTTAAATGTTTTCTTCAGTTCTAACAGCTTGAAAATGCCAAATATATAGACTTTTCTCTTGTGTGTCTTTGCACACAATTTTTTCCTTTTCTAACTCCAAGGTTTTGCACATTTCATTATATTTTGCTTTGTCTTCTCAAGTTGCCCTTAGATGATATTAAAAAATAAAATAAATCCATAACACAGAAAATGAGAAAGCAGAGATGGCAGCATATAAGTTATGACAACTGCAAAGTAAATTATACCATTTCACAACCTCCAGATGTGAGTGTACCGTCAAATCAGATCTGACTGGTACAGGAGGAGATTGTCCCTCCTTCCCCGGCAGAGCATCTGGTGGATTCGAACCGTGCGCCTCTGGGATTGTAGTTGCAGCTCCTTACCACTAGGCCACCAGAGCTCCCCTTTGGTGTAATGCAGTGTTTCAGAGTATGTGCTCAGAATTCAGATTGACTGACTAGTTATGGGGAAAGGATGCAACAACACTGATACACGCTTTGCTTAACTTAAAACTGTCTATCATTCCCTTGCTATGTTCAAAAGATCAGTTTGCATACAGTTGTCAAATGGCCAGAACCCTTGAAGTGTGGCTACCTGCAGCTGGTGGGTCACCAGGATGATGGTCTTCCCCAGGAGCATCTTCTTCATGCACTCCTCAAAGATATGTTTCCCAACATGAGCATCCACAGCCGACAAGGGGTCATCAAAGAGGTAGATCTCTCGACTGGAGTAGACAGCCCTGGCCAGGCTGATTCTCTGCTTCTGACCCCCAGAAAGGTTGAGGCCTCGCTCCCCAATCTGTAAACAAGGACAAAAGGCATCATGTTCAGAAGATAGTCATTAGCCACATATCCCCTAATGAGGGGGTAGACAGGTTAAACAGTCATGGTGGTAACACACTGCAGTGACATTCTGAAAATAATAGGCGATGGGGGAAAACCTGATTGTCAACTAGTTAAAATCTTCTAAGTAATTGTGTTTGTTGTATGTCATCGAGTCGGAACCAACCCATAACTGACCCTCCAGTGGATTTTCAGAGGCAGTTAATCACATGGACGGAGATTACTCATCCTTTATTAGATACCATTTTTCTATAACACTCCATTTCTTAGAAAGAATATTATTAAATCATTTAAAAATAGATCATAAAAGAAATTACTTATTCCCTGGAAACAGCACTGTTTTACATATTCAGGTTTTGAATCTTAGTTGATTATAACTGTCAAGGAAAGGGCCTGTGAGCTTGGAGTAGGACTGTCATCTGCAGCGATGGTTAAGAGGGTATTTCACCCTCACGAGAAAGGCCATCTGACCTAACACCTGTTATGTCAGGAGCAAATAAGTCAATTACTGGGTGTCTTTTTTTTTTTTTAGTTCTTTTGAAGATTAGCATTACAGACAACTGCCACTGGCTCTGAGGACAACAGAGTCTTGCCCGAAGCTTACGTCCCTGTTCTGCTCTGACCTTGAGGTCTCCATTTGGAAGAAGCAGCACCCACTTGATGCTGGGGGGCTCCGGTGACCTAGTGATAAGGAGCTATGCTGTCAACCCAAAAGCAGGTGTTCCGAATCAAATAGCTTCTCTGTGGGAGAAAGACGGGCAATATCTTCCTATGATATTTACCTGCCCCTGAAAAGCCACTGGAGGGTCAGCTATGAGTCAGTCCCTCCTCAGTGGCCCACAACCATCACTCCATGCTGTGCACTCATCAGTGCACTTCCACAAACTGATGCCATGCTACAGACGAGACCTTGACATTTAATTTGAAGACAGAACGTAAATTGTTGGTTAAGATCCTCTAACCCTCTGTTCTCAAGGATTTACAATCTCATTTTCAAAATAAGGATAATGAAAGGATGTACTTCATAGAGTTTCTGTGAGGCTTGCATAAGAAAGCATTCAAGTTGCTAGACCTAGAGCCTAGTAAGTACTCAGAGCTGAGATTGCAAAATAGAGGAGATTCATTCCTGTGGCATTTTAGATGAAAAGTAGCTGTTGCTTAGTGTGGAAACCAATGTATACAAATTTTGTAAGTAATCCAGTATAAAGAAAAAGTTTTATTTTAAAAATATTAAAAAATAGGGGAGCTCTGGTGGCCTACTGGCAAGAAGTTGCACTGCAATTCCAGAGGTGCATGGTTCTGATCCACCAGATGCTCTGCTGGAGAAGGAGAGCCAATCTCCTCCAGTACCAGTCAGGTCTGATTTGACTGGACACACACACAAAATAATAACGTTTTAAAAAAATTTTAAAAGATATTAAAAATAATTTAAAAAATAGATGGGTAAATTTTTTTAAAAGTGGCTATAGCTTTAAAAGAGTGGGAATGGTCAGATAAATGAAATAGAAATCATGGATGAGGTTCCCATTGGTAAGAGCTAACCACAGTGGAGACAGGGTGAGTTGGTGGAAAGCTTTTTCATCTTTACAGGGTTTCCACTCTGTTGCAGAAGGAATGTGGCATCCACCCCACCTTGTGAAGTAAGGTGATTCCTTTCTTCTCCAGTTCTCACTTTGAGAACAATTGGACTTCCCTAAGGGGAAAAATGTTGGGTCTTGACTTTGAGGAAGCAGCTTCAGGGGTGGTTCTGCTGCTGAAAAGGGCAGGGGCCCCTCCTCTACCTACTCTGAGAGACAGAGAAGCCCTTACAATGTGAGGGCCCCATAACACAAAAGCACCAATACTATTCGCCTCCTACATACCTCTGTCATATCTCCGAAGGGCAGAATTTCCAGGTCCCTTTTCAGGGAGCAGCAGTGGAGAACCTGGAGGTACCTTCAAAGGAGAGGAAGCTGTGAGGTACAGGGACCCAACCTCCTGACTCTTCAAACATCTCAATTCTTGAAGAGAATGGTCTTGAATTTTATGCGAAGAAACTTTGACGTGTGTTTAATGGTAAACAATTATTAGAACCTTTCAACATTTCCTTTCTTCTTTACTTTAAAATAGTGTGCTCATTTAGTAAATATGTAAGCATGAAAGGAAAAGGTTTAGTGGAAGGTAACTCTCCCTCACATCTTTGACCTTCAGTGGCTCTGCCACTATTACAGTTTCTTATGAACGTATTTAGAAATCTTCTTTTCACATGTGTATGTGTACAGCACTATAGGTTTACCTTGTCTTCATGGCACCATAGTATTCCATTGCGTGGCTGTGACATAAGATTTTAACCAATTACCTACTGCCAGCATCTGGATTTCTAGCATTTGGATTCTGTGCACAATGCAGTGTGGACATGCATGTCTTTGTGCTCATGAGTCTTCTCTACTTCTGAGTTGTGGCATGTTTATTTTTGACAGATATTTCAAAATTGCCCTCTAATTTGTGCAAGTCTGGGAACAGAGCAATGACCATTTGCCTTGGGGTGAGGTACTGGAGGCCCCGTGCAGAGGGGAACAGAGCTGAAGATGAGGCAGGGAGTCAAGGGTGGGGAGTGGAAATGACTAAAGATAATAGAGATGGCGCAGAAATGCAGAGCTAGAGAGAAATGCGAGCAACTTCCAGGAGAAGATTTATCCAGAGGAGGAGGCATCCAGGCTGGCCGGGATGCAGAGCTGGAGGGAAGGCATTTTAATGCAAGTCAAGAAGAGAATCAATGGGTTTGGGGCCGGACTAGATGAACTCACCAGGTGTCTCTATGACCAGATTACAAAACAGAAATAACAATTCTATCTTTTTTCTTTTTTTTAAATATTTGTATGTCTGTATTTAGACCTTTTAAAATATTTAGTAAGCAGCCCTGATGCAAATTGGGTTCTATACTGTGCTGCTAATTGACACTTTTTTGTTTGTTTTGTGTTATGTTGTGTTGGGTATTTTGGTTTTGGGGTTTTTTTAATCAACAATATTGTCTTTCCTTAAAGATGTTTTCAGGGATTTGAGGTTACGACCTATTGCTATTGTTCTTAGGTACCACGGAGTTCACTATAACTCATAACATCGCTAAGCACGACAGATTCATTAGAACTTCACCCAATTTTTGGCCATCCTCACAATCTCTGTTCAACCTCACTCCTGGAGTCACTGTGTTGATTCATCTTGTGGGGTTAAACGCTTTGAGACGGCTTCTAAAGACAGGGAGTAGTTGGGGGAAACCTAACAGTCAGAAATCATATTATCTCTGTGGGGCCAGGATGGAAGGTCCCCCTGGCAAAGGAAGCATGGGTCAGGGAGCCCATGGGAGAGCCAGATGGAGAGGTTCACAGGAAACCAGCTATCTAGGTCACTCAGAGCCATTAGCGCAGGCAGACTGCAAAATAAAGCAAATAGTCAAAGTCCACCAGAGTTAGAAACACAGCAGGTGATTTCAGGGCAGAAGGCCCTTCTGAGTTCACTTTTCCAGGTAAGAGCGTGAGCAGGGAAAGGCTGTAAAAAGGAAGAAGAAACCCAAATGTGGAGCTCTGGTGGCCTAGTGGCAAGAAGCTGTGCTGCAATCCTGAAGGCATGTGGTTTGAATCCACCAGATGCTCCACTAGAGAAGGAGGGACAATCTCTTCCTGGGCCAGCTGGATCTGATTCAACAGTACAAAACAGGGTGGGTAGGGGAAGAAATAAAAGCAAAATAAAAAAATTTTCAAAAGAAACCCAAATGTGAGAGCAGAGGCTCCTATGAATCTAAATTTACTTCCTCAGTGTTGCATGATCCCATCATGATCCCATCTGTTTTAACTTCTACTTAGAAACCAGGATTTAATGAATACAGATAAATCTTTAGAATGACATTTTGGGAGGGAGGAAGATGCACTGCCTATTTTTGCTCTGTGTAGAGCACAGTAATTCAGTATCTGGGTTCAAATCCTGACTCTCCTGAGTCCTCCTACCTATGTGACTTTGGGCAGATTATTAAATGTCTTGGACCCCTTAGCTTACTCATTTGAAAAATGAAGGTGTTAACAATTCTTTCCAGTGAAGAAGAAGAATGTTCATGCATGCAAGTGAGAACACAGTAAATGCCAGCAATTGTCAAATTACCACCGGTAGTTAGAGTACCCTCCCCCAAGGACTACAAGCCCCAGGGTCCCTTCCAACCCTTCCCAGTGGCTTACCGGGCCTTGTCATACTGGCTTCCCATAAGGATGTTCTCCCTGATGCTACCCCCTATGATCCAGGCCTGCTGGGGGACATAGGCGAGGCTTCTGTGCACCTCCACGGAGCCCTCGAGCAAGTGCATCTGCAACAAAGAGAACTCAGCTTGAGGACCACAGTGGGTCAGGGATTCCACCTGCCTTGGCAGCCACAGTGTCCCAGTCCTGCCTCCCACTGGGATCCTTAGGATTGTACCAGGTAAAATGGAACCTTTATCAACACTCTCATGTTGTCACATGAGGTTGTCACGAGTCAAAATATATTCATCAACTCTCCACAGCCCCACCCTGCCAGGTTCACCAGCTAGTCTCAAGGACCAAGCATGGGAATATGTGAAACCAGACAGAACTAAGCCAGGTCCCTTCCTGCTGTGACTGAATCCAAGGTTTCCATTAAAAACCCCCATCCCCGTCCGTACAGTTAGGCATGACCTGGGAATTAGGGAATTATTATAATAGTTACTAAGCGTAGTAATGGTAGCATAGTTAAAAGAAAAAAAGAGCCTTGTTTCTGAATTAGGAATGAGGTATTGAGCACAGAAAAGGCATAATCTCTGTACTTTAAAGGAGTTCTACAAAATACATATTTACATAGAGGAGGAAAATATGGGGAAATGCTATTAGCTGTTTAATCCACTTGGTGAGTATATGGCTTTTTATTGTAGTATCCTTTCCACTTTTCTAGTTAGTCAATTTAAAAGCACACATTTAAAAATAATAGTGATAAAGAATAGAACTTTCATCCACACTAGCAGAAGACTTGCTAAAAAAATGAGCTTTTCTCCTCAATTCTGCACTTTTTCTCTTCAAAATTGGAGCCAGATTTTCATTACAAAGAACAAATCCTTGAATAATTTCTCCCTGGCCATACTAAATGTTCCTTTCTCATGCTGTGCTTTCATTTCAGAAAGCAACTCATAGCTGATTTTCCAATGGGTTTTCAGAATGATACAGAAGGAGATTGCCCATTTTTCTCCCATGGAGCAGCTATCGGATTTGAACCACATACCTTTGGATTGGCAGCACAACTGCTTACCACTAGACTGCCAAAGTTAATTCCCTTAGGACTGCTAAATAATTTGAAGTGGGAAATAGCTCTTAACACACAGCGTGATACAAAGCTGTTGGCCTATTTTTACTATTATACATCTTTTCTTAATGAACACTTCTGCCTAATTCCAAAGAAGCACAGATAAACGAGCTGCTAAACTATATCAGGAGAGACTCACTCAACGACATGATTGTATCCCTCTCCACTGCACTCCTGACACGTCCTACCTCACAATGCTAGGAGCTGGCCTTAATGGAGATTATTTGTATTATCATATTAAACTTTGACATTCCTCTGATTGAAAGGAAGGTGGGGAAGTACGGAGAACAGGTGAAGTACAGAGAACACTTCCAGAACACTCCACAGAGAAGGGGGGAATGTGCCACTGGGGAGAAAGTACATTTTATACTTCATCTTATCCATGGAGCATTCATCCTCACAACTTACAAAACTCCCATTTGTTCAGAACCCTTTGAGGAAGAAAGCAGTGTTGATTCTTCCTGGGGAACATGAAAGTGAGAAAGCATGGACTTTAGCTAATGGGAAAGCACTGTGGTCATGTGTCACTTACCTCCCCCAAGACGGCTGACAACAGGTTGCTCTTGCCACTCCCTGTGTTGCCACAGACCCCTAACATTTTACCCTGCAAAGCCAAGGGGGGCAGAAGGCATTAGGACAGGGTAAACCCTCATTTACCCTGGTGAGTTTTTTATTTGACTATACAATGTCAAAACAAAGTCATTAATTTCCCCAGATCCCTCAGATAAGCAAAGCTCAAGAAGAGCTTTGAGATTGTTGTTAAATAAACTGGAAAGGGGCAGCCTCAGGGTCAAAAAGGCTCCTGGGAGCAGCAGTGAGGAAGTCATATCTGGTGGGTATGTCAAGTGTGAAGCTTATACTCTGAACTGATCTATTCTAATTCCATGACCCTGGGAAAGTCATTGAAACAATCTGATGCTCAGTTTCTTTATCTGTCAAATAGAGATAATGAAGTGAGATACATAAAATTAATTTAACTGTTAAATAGTGATTTAAATATGTTTTGTAACTAGAGGAAAACAACTCTTGGTGAGCTGTTTGCAAAAATTAGGCAGAGGAAGAGCCAGAAAACAAATAAACAAAAACCTCCTAAAACACATACGGGATAAGACCGGGATCTCATACTATTCTGCAATCTTATGTATTACAAAAAAAAATTCAGATGATTAATTAATTTATATGAAGCCATAAAGGTGACTATATTTTCACTTTAAGTTATATTTTAAAAGGGAGATCTTGGGAAAGACAAATTGTAACCAAAGAAGTAATACAGTGCAGGCCAAACTCCTAGTCCCAGACCCAAACAATATCTAAACAAACAGTCTGCCAACATGGCATACCTTTGACACCACTAGGTTTATCTTGTGCAACTCTGGACCTAGGCTGTCCCCTCTGTCTTCTGGCCTGAGGCCATCTAAAGGGGGTTGAGCACTGGTTGCCCTCTCAGAGGTGTGTCCATTCCTCTCCAACTCCAATGCTCCATTGACAATCCCAGGGAAGGTCTTTCTCCATGATAAAGTGGCCCCATTCATAATCAACATCTTGCTAGAGTCTTTTAATTCCTGGACATATGAAACAGGAGACTCTTGGAGGAAAAATTTCTATAAAGATAAAAGGAAAGAGAATGAATTCCAAACTTTCCTACATTAGGAATACGTGCCAGTTAACTGTCTGCCAGTTGGTCTCTATTACTGATCTTTTACTAAATTTGGTCAAACATTCTTCTAAGGTCTGTGCGTTGCTGTACAGAGGTAACTCGTGGTTGCTGTGATGCTGTACACTGTGACATTGTTATGTCATATGTTATAATGGTTACCCATGGTGGACAGTGGTGGGGCTCCCCGGTCAAAACAAGCTGAAAGCAGGAGCGGTATCCACTTCTGAAATAGCTTGCCTTCCGAAACTCTATGAACTTGGAGAAACGATGAAAGTTATACAAGTGTTCAGGTCTTTCATTCATAAGGTCGCTATGAGTTGCCTACAGCTTGACGGCACTTAGCAACAACAACAACAATGTCATCAATTAGAAGAAGACTGTGTTCTGCCAGAAAAAATTCTAAAGCAGTGTTTTACAAATCTCAGGCCACTGAACCAATCCTCAATAGTTGCATGTAACCTGGAGCTTCATCTGACATACTTTGGACATGTTGTAAGGAGGGACAAGTCCTTGGAGAGGGACATCATGCTTGGGAGGGTGGAGGGATGTTGCAGGAAGGGAAGACCCTCTGTGAAGTGGATTGATTCAGTGACTGGGTAATCAGGATGGGTGTGTCAGAAGCAGTGTGATTGGCACAGGATAGAGCAGGGTTTAGGGCTGTTGTACATAGGGGCGCTATGAGTTGCAATCAACTCGATGGCACATAACAACAACAACAGTGGTAAGAAGCTGTGCTGCAATCATGAAGGTACATGGTTCAAATCCACTAGCTGCTCTGAAGGAGAAGAATGGGCAATCTCCTCCCATGCAATGATTACTGTCTTGAAAACTCACTGGAGGGTCAGCTATGAGTCAGCTCTGACTCAATGGCACATAGCAACAACAGCAAAATAACTACTAACATTAGCCTCATCATCATTTCTGGGAAGATGTCCAATTTGGCAGACAAGCTACTCAGAGCATCGATAACTAAGGCACAAGAAATCAATTGAAACAGGCATAGATCCAGAGCCTTGAACTTCAAAGCAAAGGATAAATCAACACATCAGGCAGCCACAAGAAAGGAAAAACTGAGCAAGAACAGAAAACAGGGATAAGAAAGGAGTAAGTAAATTGTCAACTGGCATAACATCAGAAGGATATTGTAAATTTTTGTAAACAGTTCCAATTGGTGCAAGAATCTTATAATCAGCTCCACTCACCCAGGATTGTATGGGCACCCACATTGGAGGCTGTTGACCAGAAAACATGATCTTCCTCTATTGCCCTACACTTTTCCTAGTGACCAGAGCTGTGGCCATCCCTAAGCCTCATCTATTCAGCCGCCAGGGGCAGTTGTCACCCACACAGCCCTTGTTCTCTCTGAAGGGAATCTGTTGCTGTCATCATTGTTAATACCATTGAGTAGGAGCTGACCCTATGAATGTTCTATTAAAACATTATGTATATTCTATTGTTTGAACTAACAATTTTGCTAAATATACACCTCTTGACTGGCAATCTCAAGATTCCTTTATATATATAGATATAGATATAGATATAGATATAGATATAGATATAGATATAGATATAGATATAGATATAGATATAGATATAGATATAGAT
>NW_006399771.1:88223-121565 GCF_000299155.1 Elephantulus edwardii
TAGAGATAGAGATAGAGATAGAGATAGAGATAGAGATAGAGATAGAGATAGAGTTGTTAAGTGCCATCGAGTCGTAGATGAATCATAGCGACCCTACGAATGAAAGACCTGAGCACTTGTATAATTTTCATCGTTTCTCCAAATTCATAGAGTTTCTGGAAGCAAACTATTTTAAAAGTGGATTCTACTCCTGCTTCCAAGCTTGTTTTAATCAGGAGCTTCACCAAACACTGTCCAGCATAGGTAATCACATTTGACACATCAGTGTCACAGTGTTTATATAATATATATAATTTTGTGTGTGTGATTTTAATGAAAGTTTACAGACAATTTGGATTTCCATTCACTCCTTGTTGCACATTTTCCTCCCTACTCGTGCCCAGTTTTCTCTTTTCTCTTAAAAAAAATTCACTGTTGCACAATTTCTTCCCTCAACTGCACCCCAGTCCACTTCTCTATGTACCTCTTATTCTGGACTGTTGTCATGCAAATAATGCCTAATCATATATTACTTTTACACAGTTCTTTCCCTCATCTGGTCCAATGCAGTGTTCATTATTTATTCTCTCTTTTCTCAGTTTGCCCCAACCCCTATGTCAGTCCCATTCTACAACAGTGGCATTATGCTATATTTGTCCTTTTACAACTGATATATTTCATTCACCATAATGTCCTCCAGTGTTACACATTTTGTACAATATCTTACGAGTTCCTTGTTTTTCATTACTGTGTAAGATTCCATTGTGTGAATACACTGCAGCTTCACTATCCATTAATTTGTTGGCAGACACTTGGGTTGTTTCCATCTCTTTGCTATTGTGAACAATGCAACAAGAAGCATGGGTATGCATATATCTGCTTGGGTGGCAGCTCTGGTTTCTTTAGGGTATATTTCCAGTAGTGGCACTGCTGGTCAAATGGTATTTCTATTTCCAAGTTTTTGAGAAAACACTGTACTACCTTGCATAGTGACTGCATCATTTTACACTCCCACCACCAGTGAATAAGGTTTCAAATTTCTCCACAACCTCGCCAGCATTTGTTGTTTATTATTCTGTTGAACTTTGCTATTGTTACTGTGGTGAGATGATATCTCATAGTTGTTTTGATTTGCATCTCTCTTAGAGCCAGGGATTTTGAACATTTCTTCATGTGCTTGTTGGCCATCTGGATGTCTTCTTTGGTGAGATGTCTATATCCTGTGCCCAATTTGCAACTGAGCTGTTTACCTTTATCTTGTTGACGTGCTAGAGTATTCTATAAATTTTAGATATAAGTCCCTGATCTGACATGTCGTTACCAAATATTTTTTCCCAGTCTGTGGTTTTCCTTTTTACACTGATGGAGAAGTTTTTTTTGATGTGCATAGGGATTTGATTCTTAGAAGGTATCATTCATATGTTTTATTCTTTCCTGGCAGTAAGTCAATCTCTAGATTTCATATACGTTACCTCATTGTTCTTTGGCCTCCAGAGTTTCTGTGGAGAAATTAAAGCTTAGGTGTAGTGGCTCTCCTTTGTAACTAACTTTTGTTTATCCTGAGCTATTTTCAGGATCCTGACTTTGGTTTTGGAAATTTTGACAATGCTCTATCTTGGGGACTTCTCTTTGGGGGTCTACAATTTCTAGAGGGCATTGGAGACTTTGAATGCTTATCTTCTCCTCTTTTATATTAGAGAAATTTCTTTACCACAAATCACTGCCAGTTTGTTTTATGGTTTGTTTTTTTTCTTTGCCAATTGCTATTTCTGGAATTCTGATCCCATTAATGTTGAGTCATTCTCGTTCACTAGGGTTACTGGTGGTCCTGGAGTGTGTGCAAAAGGACTTGGCTACAATACCTTGAAGCAGGTGAAGAATGCCAAGAACGGATGGGACTGAAAGCAGTCTCAGACTTCCTGGAGCATGTACCATCATGAAAGGGATCTGGAAGATCTCTGTTAAACAAAGACTATGTTCTGATGTTCTTGATAAGGTTAAGAGTGCAGTAAGACCTTGCTCAGAAATACAAAGATGTTTTCTTGAAAGCTGTTCATACTTATCTATGCTTTTCATATACCTATGCTTTGTTCCATATGTTTAAACATTTACCCCATGAGAGCAAGTTTTACCATAAAAGTCTTCTCTAGCTTTAATGGTAAAGATTGACTAAGCACATTAGTAAAACTAAAAGTTTTCCCCATGATTTAAAGGCTGGTAGCTTAGTGGTAAGAACTCACACTGACAACACAAAGATGCCAGTGGCTCTGCAGAAGAGAGGTGGACAATCTCCTTCCATGTGGCTTACTGCCTCAGAAAACCCACTGGAGGGGCATCTCTGTGTCAGTTCTGACTCTTTAGTACAGAACAATGTGCCACAAAAGTAGGTGATTCAAAACAACTATGAGATATCATCTCACCCCAGTAAAAATAGCAAAATTTAACAGAACAGCAAACAACAAATGCTGGTGGGGTTACAGAAAAACTGTAACCCTTATTCACTGTTGGTGAGAGTGTAAAATGGTGCAACCAATATGCAAAGCAGTATGGCACTTTCTCAAAAAGTTACAAATAGAAATACCATTTGACCCAGCAATTTCACTACTGGGAATATACCCTAAAGAAACCACAATTGCCACCCAAGTAGATATATGTACACCTATGTTTATTGTGACTTTGTTCACAATAGCAGAATTGGAAACAACCCAACTTCCCATCAACAAACGAATGAATAGAGAAGCTGTGATATATTCACACAATGGAATACTATGCTGCACTGAAAAATAAGGAACTCATGAAATATTATACAAATTGGATGATCCTAGAGGACATTATGCTGAGTGAAATATCTCAGTCACAAAAGGACAAATACTGCATAGCGCCACTGTTGTAAAAACAGGACTGACATCGGGATTGGAAGGAGACTGAGAAAGTTGAGATAAATAATGTTACATTTAATATTACATTGAAACAGATGAGAGAGAATTGTTTAGGAGGAATATATTATTAGATATTATTGTCATGAAAAGAGTCCAAAATGAGAGCTGCATAGTGGAGTGGATTGTATAACAATGAAAGAATTTTTTTTTTTTTACTTTTCAAAGAGAAAAATGAAATGGGGGGGAAGGATAGGCAGGGAGGAAAGTGTGCAACAATGAATGAATGCAAATTCAAGTCTCTGTAAACTTTCATTGAAATAAATTTTTTAAAAAGGTGAAAAAGCAGGTTATTATTATAAAACACTTATTATGAATAGGTGTTGGTTTAAATGTTTCAAAGTGAGAACAAATTTGCACAACGTTAAAGGCAAGTAAAAAGCATTCAAGGGCAAATAGAAAATTGAGAATGCATAGATTTACTTTGTTGTTGTTGCTATGTGCATTCGAGTCACTTGCTACTCATAGTGACCCTATGTACAACAGCCCTCAACCCTGCTCTATCCTGTGCCAGTTGCACTGTCTCTGACACACCCATCCTGATTACCCCAGTCACTGAATCAATCCACCTCATAGAGTGTCTTCCCCTCCTGAGCCATCAGTCCCTCCACCCTCCCAAGCATGATGTCCCTCTCCAAGGACCTCTCCCTCCTTACAACATGTCCAAAGTATGTCAGACAAAGCCCCAGAATCCTTGCCTCCAAGGAACCACCCGGTTTAAGCCTCTCCAGGATGAATTTGTTTGTTTTCTTGGCAGTCCAGGGTACATTCAATACTCTTCTCCAGCACCACAGCTCAAAGGCATCAATTCTCCTTCTATCCTCCCTAGTCATTGTCCAACTCTCTGATGCATAACAAGTGATTTCAAAGACCATAGCCTGTATCAGATGCACCTTAGTCTCCAAAGTGACATCATTGCTCTTCGGTATCCTGGAGAGGTCCCTAAGAGCAGACTTTCCCATTGCAATACGTTTTTTTATTTCCTGGCTACTGGTGCCAAGAGTGTTGACCGTGGAGCCAAGCTGACTAAAGTTGTTAACAATCTCAGTCTCCACCATCCATCTTGATGCTGTCAATTGGTCCAGTGGTGAGAATCTTTGTCTTCTTGACATTGAGCTTCAATCCATACTGAAGGCTGCAGTCCTTGACCCTCTGCAGCAAGCATTTCAGGTCCTCCTCAGTTTCAGCAAGTAGGGTTGTGTCATCTGCATAATGCAGATTGTTAATAGATCTTCCACCAATCTTGACGCCACACTTCTCCTCATAGAGCCCAGCCTCCTGGATGATCTGTTCTGCATACAGGTTGAAAAGGTATGGAGATAGGACACATCCCTGGCGTATGCCTTTCCCAATTTTGAACCATTCAGTGTTTCATTGCTCTGTTCTAATGACTGCCTCTTGGTCCAAGTATAGGTTTTGCATTAGAACGATCAAGTGTTCTGGGATTCCCATTCTTCTCAGAATCAGCCACAGTTTGTTAATATCCACACAGTCAAATGCCTTTGCATAATCAATGAAACACAGATAGACATTCTTCTGGTATTCCCTGCTTTCAGCTAAGATCCATCTAACATCAGCTACAATATCCCTAGTACCACAACGCCTTCTAAACCCAGCCTGGACTTTTACTTTACAAAAACTAATAAAAGCACATTTAAGTGACAAAAGGAAGGTGGACTAATTTAAAAAGAAAAATGGACTTTGGGATACTTAAATAAATAAATTAGAATTTATTACTCAAGACATACCATCTTCAATGGAAAGGTGTGGTTTCTTTTATTTCATGTAGTTAGTTATTGAATCATTTTGTTAGTACATTTTTCATAAGCAAATTAGCATCTTTGAACCTACCACTGAACTAAAGAGCTGTTAACTTTTATCCAGCGATGGAACCCTGTCTCGTCTCTCCTCCTGCATGGTGTTGACAAGGCTCTCTCTGCTCTCCCCACAGGGAGATATTTATTTCCAGTATCACTAATTTTTCTTCATTTATTCAATTCTGCTTCTTTGTGATTCTGACGTGTTAGCTGTCTCTGAAATTTCAAGATGAATCAGTCCTCCCACAGAAAAGGACTGTCCCAAATTTTGTAATTGGTTATAGGTAAAGTTTTCTCATCCACCACCACTGTTGAGTCTATTCTGACTTATGGTGAGCCCCCCATCATGTTTCAAAGGTTGTAAATCTCGAAAGTGAGAAGCTCCCTCATATTTCTTGTTCAGAAAGTCTAACTGAATTCAAGCTGCCAACTTTTGAGCTCTGCCTGAGTAATGGGGACATAGAAGGTAGTTGCCTTAGCCCACAGGAAAGTTTAACCCAACTCCAACTTACGGAAGCACAGTTCAGGGCTCAAGACCTTTGCTTTGACTCTTGCCCATCCTGCTCCTATTTCCCACCATAACTCTACGTGTGCCTGATCCTTCTACTCAAGCCACAGCAGAGAAAACCTAGACCCTGGATATGATCAAAATAGTCTCTCTTGTAATCCCTTCAAAAGAGACTCTTTCTCATCCTTCCCGACCCAGACTGTAGCTTCCTCATCTCTACTACGCTATTAATGAAAATTGGTACAGAGAGAAGGATTAGAGAACCCATAGTATCAATGGAAAGAAAGACAGAGCTCCTGGTATTCTTTTATAAATAAAATGCTGTGAGCTTTTCTGTTATATAAACATCCAAGTTCATTGTAACCTCGAGGCCTTTGTACTTGCTGTTCCCTCTGCCTCATTATCATTAATGTTTCGTTCAGCTCAGATGTAACCTCAGCGGGGGGACCTCTCTGGACCAGCTTATCCAATGCACCCCCCCATTCCTCCCTACACACTTCTATAACGTCACACTGCTTATAAATCACCGTTCTTCATATGATCTGATATTATTTTCTCTGATGATTCATTTACTTGTTAATGATCTATTTCCATTTGTTGTTGTTGTTGTTGATTGCTGTGGAGCTGAGCGTGACTCATAGCAACCCTATGAGCAAAGGGCTAGAAGCCTTTTTATAACTATCGTCATTTATCAAAATTCAGAGTTTCCAGAGGCATGTTGTTTAGGAAGTGGATGCCACTCCTGCTTCCAAACCGGACTGGAATTCACTGAAAGCAGAGACCTTCTTATCATGCTCACTGGTAATAGTCTCAGTTCTCAGCACATGGTAAATGTACAAGAAATATATGTGAAACTATATTGGTGAAAGCTGATTAATTTTATAAAATCCAATGTGACAATGGGAATGATCATATGAAACACAGTAAGAATGAAAGAATGTGTGAAACACAGTGTATATGAATTAAACACAATGTGTGTGAGTTTTGTATGCAAGCCAATATACATTTTCTTAAAAAAGAGAAAGAAATACATGTTGAATAAATCCATGGATAAGTCAGTTAATGACATAGATCATACAGTTTATTTGATAAAAATGTAGAGGAGCATTAAATGTTCTTTAACACCAGGGACACTCTGAGAACAAAGTATGTAGGAAGCTGTGCTACAAACCCAAAGACAGAGCCTCTCTCAAGGTCTGAATCCACCAGCAGCTTCTCAGGAGAAAAATGAGCAATTTCCTCCCATGCAATTTACAGTCTTGGAAAACCCAATAGAGGGTCAGCTATGAGTCGATTCTGAATGTTTAGTTTTTAAAAAATTATTTTAGGTAAGAGTTTTCCAACTCAGACACCAGCAAGGGCAGGACTAGCTGAGTAAGTACATGAAATGGACCATTTATAAAATGATAAATGGCAACTTAAAAGCACTCTCAGTGTTTTTGATGCAATAGGGTACGGGGTAGACGGTAGTAGAAACTAGTGTGTCTGCCTTCTACCTACACAAGGCTATTGTACATCAGTTCCAGCCAAGGTTATGAGAGAACATGGGCCTAGTATCTTTTAATCATTCAGGAGAATTTACGAATCTCCATTTTTGTATAAAATAGTCAGCTATTTAATGCAGTACTCAGGAGCAGTGCTTTCTAGAAATACTACATAACATGGGAGAGGCTAGAGAGCATTATGCTGAGTAAACTAACTCAGGCTTATACGGACAAATTCTGCATAAGACAATTATTGTAAAAGTAAAAGGATCACTGATGAGTATAAAAGTCTAAACGGGGAAGGAGAGGAAGGAAGAGGACTGAAGGGGGGGGTCATGAGGTCACAGAGTTTGGTGGGCAGGAGGGGATGAAGGAAGTAGGAAAGATCCAGTGGGGACCTGAAAAGATGGGGTAATAGTGGGCATAGATCAATGGTGAATAATTTTATAAAACCTTCATGGGAAGGATCATATAAAATACAATGTGAATGAAAGAACGTGTGAAATACAATGTATAGGAATGAAACACAATGTTTATGAATTTTGTATGTAAGTCAATATAAAATAAAACAAATATTTAGTTATTTAAATGCAAGAGACATATTTTGCTTTTTAAAATGCAAAACCACAAAGACCTTAAGTTTGATACGTTTTGCATACCACTCATCCTCAGATGGCTCTGAGAAATTTCACTGCCAGCACAAACTCTTACAGTTCAAATCCACCAGCTGCTTCTTAGGAGAAAGATGGACAATCTGCCCCCGTGTGATTTACTGCCTCTGAAAAGCCCCCGGAGGATGGGTTGGTTCTGACTCAACGGTACACAACAACAATAACAACAATGTAACTGATCCAGCAGTGCCTTTAACCTGGACACTGAGTTTTCCAACCCCTTGCCACCCAGGCTAGACAAGGTATATGTTCAGAAGGAAAAAATCACAGGGTCTGACAGCAAAGGAACATTCAACAGAGAGCTAGACACTCACCTTGAACCTGTCAGCTGCAGACTTGGAATTTGTGAGGCCTTTGACTGCGAAAGGTGCTAAGAACACTGACAGCCTCAGAGGACTCAAGATGGTCACTGCAGCGAAGGCCTGGTTAAAGAGGGCAGGCGTCAGTGAGAGTCACAGCCCCATCTTGTTCAGTCACACTATTCTCTGGGTCACCACCCCAGAGCTTCAAGCCACAGAACCAGAACCTGAAGCTCTGACAAACAGATTCTTCATTTGGTAGAGGCTAAGTTGGCATTGGAGAAGAATATTGACTATCCCATGGACTGCCAAAAGAGTAGACAGATACGTCTTTGGAAAAGTGCAGCCAAAGTGCTCCTTGGGAGCAAGGGTGGGGAAACTTCATTTCACATACTTTGTGCTAGGAAAGGCCACTTCTTGGAGAGGGACATCGTGCTTGAAAAGGTCAGCTAAAAAGGGCAAGACCCTCAATGAGATGCATTGACACAGTGACTGCAGCAACGGGTTCAAAGGTGTTAAAGGTAATGAGAATGGCACAGATCTGTTGTCCATAGGCTTGCTATGAGTCATACTCTACTCTGTGGCATGTAACAACAGAAAAAAGCTGGTACTGAGGAAACTAAAAACAACACTGAGTGTGAAGTCCAAAGACATGGGCCCTGGCACTGTATGTTGGTCTAGTTACCTGCGAGCCAGCCCAATGCCAGAGGGGTTTTATTGGTCTACTTTCAGAAGCCATTTACTTTTCTTCCTAATCTGGCTTAATCTGTAAACTCCACTAAAACCAGTTCAACAGACAAGCCTCCAGTTGCAGACAAGCAGTGGCTGCAATTGAGGTACTTTGGTTGAAAACTGAACTTGGGCTCTCACATGGAGCACAAGACTAACTTTGGGCAAGTTGCTCACTCTCAGAAACTGAGTGTCCACTTTGGCATAGTGACAAAAATTTTAACAAAAGTTGGTATACAAACAAACCTAGGAAAACACTGAGAAAATTCATGCAGGAGAGTTTTCGAAACTCTTAATTTTGCTTGATGCTTTTATTACAAGGAGAGTTGTGTTTTCCTACTTGTCCAAGCCACGCTTTTCACACCTTCCCTGCTAACATTCAAAATCTTCCTCCTCTTCCTACCTAATCTTGCCTGCCATTCTCCAGGATCCCGTCCCTGACTCTAACAAACCACATCAGGCGCTCAGATTCCAGAATATAAACAGCCAGGGCTACCTTGTGGACTGTCCAATCCATCCGCAATCTCTCCTCCTTTCTTCTTCCAACTTAATTTTTTTTAATAATTTTAATGAACATTTACAGAGAATTTGGATTTCCATTCATTCATTGCTGCACTTCTCTACCCGCCCAGCCCTCTCCCCCCGCCCTCCAGTTCGCTCCTTTCTTTCAAAAGTAAGACTCCCTCCCTGGTACACAATCCCTCCACACCCCTCCCACCCCCCCAAGTACATTCCACTATGCAACCTTAATTGTGGACCCTTGTGATAACCATAATACCCTATCATACATTGCTTTTAAATTATTCAGTCCCTCATCTGCTTCAGTGCAGTGTATACCGCACCAACTTAATTTTTAAAAATAATTTAAAACCCTCATGTAGACATGAATGAAAGAGCTCTGGTGCCTGGTGGTTAAAGAGTTGTGCTGCCAACCTAATAACAGGCAGTTCGAATCCACCAATTGCTCCTAGGGAGAGAGATAGGCGATCTCTTCCAGTGTGAATTGGGATTCCCAGTTCAAAGAACATCTGAATTCTTCGGATGTTAACTGTATATACTGCCTCTTCAGTGCCCCTGGAGAATCTGTACACCTGCCCTCCCACAGCTGCTTGCAAAAGGGGAGCCACTTTCTCCAGTGGGTTGGAAGAACAGAAAGTGCAAGGGGGGGGGGAAGTCTAGGAGGAGGGAAAATTAAGTTATCTTTCTTTTAGCAAAACCTGCAGATCTTTGAGGGCCTAGTAAGAACCTTCCTTGTCGTTATGGGGGAAGCGTGGCAAGCACTTACTGTTGAAGGGGTGAGTTTCAATTTCAAGGCTATATGGATGAGGAACATTATCATTGTGGACAAGGTTGGGAATACAAACAAGATAGTAGTAGTCAAGCTCTGGACTAGCCCACTCTTTTCCAATAATTTTCTTTCCTTCTTTCTTAGACCTGGAAAATAGTAGAGGAGAAAGAGGAAGAGAAGGAGGATGAAGAGGAGGAGAAGAAGGAGGAGGAGGAGGAGAAGGAAGAGGAAGAGGAGAAGGAGGAGGAGGAGAAGGAAGAGAAGGAGGAGGAGGAGGGGGGAAGAGGAGGACAAGGAGGAGGAGGGGGAAGAGGAGGACAAGAAGGAGAAGGAGGAAGAGAAGAAGAAGGAGGAGGGGGAGGAGAAGGAGGACGGGTAGGAGGAGAAAGAAAAAAAAGGAACACACTGACATTAACTGTATAAGCATTCCTCAAATAGCACAAAACAATCACCAAAGCACAAGACCCCAAAAAGTGAGGGAGCCTGACTTGTCATGCTATCACCAAGCTCTGAGCATAAATTCAGCTGTTCATACCTTCTATTCTTGCTGCAAATGGTTTCTCCCAGGTGTACATTTTGATCAGCTTAATAGAAGTGAGAACCTCACTGGTTACCCGGATGCGTTGGTCGCTGACCACTGCGGTGCGTTTCTGTATCTCCACATCCTTTTGGGTCAGGAATGCCTGGAGGTGGGATGCAACAAGAGTGTGTTGGTGTGCAAGAGTCTCTTTGCAAGGGTGGTGGAGTTCAGGCTAGTCTGACAGAGGGGACCAGGAGGGTTTCCAAAGGTAAACTCCACATGCAGGTTGAAAACATTGAGAACAAAATTGGTGTTGCATAATTGACTCTAACTCACAGTGACTCCATCTGCGCAGAGGAAAACTGCTCCATTTGGTTTTCCAAGGCTGTGACCTTTCAGAAAACAGGTCGCCTTGTCTTCTGAGGCATCCCCGAATGAGTTCAAAGTGCCACCTTTTCAGTTAGTGGTCGGACACTTAACAATTTGCACCTCCCAAGGAGCAGGTTGAATAACTGGATTTAATCCTGCACTAAGTAAATCCAATGTGATTATAATGCCAGGCCTGTGCTGAAGAGTTTTCAATGGTCAAACTGCCTCAGGCACTTGCCTGTCATACCCTGGCTCCTTTCTCTCTTGGGTCTGAAGCCAGGCTGTATCTAAGTAAAACTGTAATTTCTTTGCCTTCTACCACCTTTAATATTCTAGCAATTGCAGACACCCTTTGATCAGAGTAACTGTACTAAGTTAGAAAAATATTAAATTTGAAATAATTAGGGGGATACTCAACCCAAATGTCACGTATTAATTTACTTAGTTTTGTTACCCCCTCACCTCATGATGTACTTGACCTCATAATAAACGTCACCTGAAGTATTAAGTGTTATTATTAATATTATAGATGATTAGTTATTATCAGTTATGATGAACATTATTATTAAATGTTCAATATATATTCTGAGTGGAGAAGAAGCCACAGAAAGCTATCTACCAAGGAAAGTCTGTGAAACAAATCATTCCTCACAGAAATCTGTCAGCAAACCTCACACATCTTACCCATTTCTTTTTTTCTCCCCCCTCCCTTTAATCCAAATATGATGTCCAGGCATTGGTTGGAGATAGAAATCAAAACTCAACGGGGGAAAAAAACCAATAAAAGTCAACATTCCGACTCAGAGGTAGACCAGATTCCAGAGGCCTAAGATGTCCCCTGGGGAAACCCCATCATGGCAAAGAAAGATATTACCTCTAGTGGGAAAACCAGCAAGTAGAAAAAGGTAGAAATCAGCCCAGTGGGTCCAAGAATGAAGTAGGAGGCAATACCACAGGCAAGCAGGGATGAGCATGCCAGCACAGCTAGGGGACCGTAGTATACACCTTCAAACACGTAGTTCAAATCGCTGGTAAAGAAGCTGATGACCTGCAAAACAGCAAACGCATGGGTACAAGTATCCCTTTTCCAGAGGCCCAGAAGGGGCTCTACGTGTTCACTGCAGCAGGAAGCTTCACTATGTCTTCTCCTGGCAGGAGGACCTGAAAGGTAGCATGGGAAGGTACAGCCAGATATTTATGGTTCACAATCCTTCTCTTAATGCCTGTGACACTCTGGACATGTTACTCTACCACCCTGAACCTCAGTCACCACATCTATACAGTGGGAATAATTATATCTGGTGTGTTATTTTTGAAAATATTTTGATGAATGTCTAATGAATAATATGCTAAATGAAAAGAGTATAAGGAATCCTGGAATAGTGTATAATGTGTCAGGCTGCCAATACTGAGGTTGGCAGTTTGAACCCACCAGGAGCGCCATGGGAGAAAGATGGGTAGTGTCTTCCCATAAAGATTTAGTGTTGGAAATTTGATGGAGAGAATGAATGAGCGAGTCAGAATAAACGCATTGACAGTGCATTTTGAATTATATTATTATTAATCTTGTTAACATTAGCTGACTTTCCTAAGTATTTTACTGCACCATCTGAGGAAAACACACACAATTACCACCCCAAACGCTGTGGTCACACAGAAGCACACTCAAGATAGTGCCTGTTCAGGATACTTACCACATATCCCCAAGTCCCCTTCCTTCCTGCATGCCCCTCGCCTGGCCTCCGCTCTGCCCTCCCTGCTTCCTCAGCGTGGCTTATCCATTGCATTCGCCTGTCTCTTCAGCATCTTCACACACAGGCGGCTCTGAGTCTGGCCTCTTCAGCTCCACTCCAGTCATCCTCTGCCATGTGATGGCTTCCTCTTACTTCTCAAATCTTCTCACCAACAAACCTTTCCTTCCCATCTCAGCCTTCATGTAGCATCTTCGCTGTCCTGGGTTCTGCACACCAGGAAGCCAGCAGCAGCCAGTGCTTCCTTTTCTGCTGTCCTAAAAGTGGTCATACGTAGTTTGGAGACTATGATCAGCCTGTGACCATAACAGCAGCAGGTTGCTTCTGAGTAGAGATGACTCCTCATCTCCCTTTTGCTTTTCTTTCTCCCTTGCCTCCATCCTTTTGCTTCTTTCTTTCATTTTCTTTTTCTTCATCCTCCTTCTTCTCCACTCATATTTAAAGATCCCACTCTTCCATGCTTTGGGAGATTAGCAAACTGAGTCCTTTTTTAAAAATTGTCTTTTATTTTACTATTTTGTGTATGTGTACCATAATATTGGATCTGATTGCTCGGCTTCAGCAGAGCATCTGGTGGATTTGAACCACTGCATCCCTCTGGAATCGCAGTGCAGCTTCTTGCCACTAGGGCCACCAGAGCTCTGCAAACTGACTCAGTTTCTTATTAATTTAACCTAATATCATTGCAGTTTCCAAAATATCCCTAGAGGAGCCTTTGAATTGTTTTAAAGTGTGTTAGTGGAATACTATGCTGCATTAAAAAACAAGGAACTCATGCAATATTATTCAAAATGGTTGACTCTGGAGAACATTATGCTGAGTGAAATATCCCAGTCACAAAAGGACAAATATTACATGATGCCACTGTTGTAGAATGGGACTGTCCTTGGGGTTGGGGAGAGACTGAGTAAGATGGGTTCAATAATGTATACTGCACTGAAACAGAGGAGGGAGAAAACTGTTTAAAAGAGATATATCACTAGGTATTTCTGTCATCACAGGAGACTAGAGCGAGGGCTACATGGTGGAGGGGACCTGGGGGAGGGTTTGTAAAACAATGAAAGAATGTTTTCTCTTACTTTTCCATCATTTTTGGACTCATGTACTTATAACTTGTTAGTCAAATTTGTGTCTTCTAGGTTGCAACACCCCCATGATACATCTTCAAGGATATGAACATGTACGGCCAAGCCCAATCAATAAGAGTGCATCTAAATTCCAAAATCAATCTCCATAATAGTCTACGTGTTTCCTACTGCCAAAGGGGCCCTTTAGAGTAGTGAGAGAAGATCTTCACCCTGAAACCCACAGCGTCCCTTTTCAGCAGGAAGTAGCTAAGAGAATACGCCATCCCCTTTTCCTTATGACTCAGGGTGAAGTCTCTCTCAGGGAGGAGTGACAGGGAATGGCAAAGGACACACTGACAAAGAAGATTAATCAGAACTGGCTTTGACAAGCACTGTGGCATTTGGACAAGAACAAACTGGGAGGAGGGTAGAGAGAATAGTGCAACAATGAATGAATGGAAACCCAAAATCTCTGTAAATGTTTATGAAAATTAATAAAATATAATTATAGGGGGGAAAAGTGTGTTAGTGTGTATAAAGCGGCATAGTCCCAAATTTTATTTTACATTAAAATTTCTTCAAACCCTAGAACCTGACGATTCCCTTTCTCAGCTTGAATACGTTCATGTGTGCTGCAGAAAGTACATCCAAGGAAATTCACGGTAGTCCTGGTCATCATAGCAGAACACCAGAAGCATCTCAAATATTCTTCAGTGACAGTAAGTGTTAAAATCCACTCAACTATGATTTTTGAGAACATGTCAAAATTGAAGTGTTAAGACCTAGTGCTAAAATCCTAGTGTTTGTCCCATATCTGCCATTTGTCAGCTGTGAAACTGGAGCCAGACTGAGAAGCCTCTGTGCTTTGGTTAATCTCATCAGTAAAATGTGATGATACAATTTCCTAGTGTGCGTGCAAGAATTGAATGGCATGAGATATAAAGCACTCTGTTTGGGCATATGGAAGATGCTCAGTAGCGACTAGCTATAGTTATTATTTAAAACCCTCACATTGCAGTTGAGACATTTCTAACTCAGAGCAACCCTTCAGGAGATTTCTGAAGCTATAAATGGCAAAGGGAGCTGCAGATTAATTCAAACCACCAGAGACGCACACCCTTTGTATTAACAGTGCAACTTGCTACAGCTCCAACCTGCCAAATTAGAATCAAGGATTCTGAGGCTTCCTCTGACATACTTTGGACATGTTGTAAGGAGGGACCAGTCCTTGAAGAGAGACATCATGCTTGGAAGGGTGGAAGGGCGGCGCAGGAGAGGAAGGCCCTCTATGAGGGTGGATTGATTCAGTGACTGGGGTAATTGGGATGGGTGTGTCAGAGACAGTGCGATTGGCACAGGACAGAGCGGAGTTTAGGGCTGTTGTACATATGGTCGCTATGAGTCGCAGGCGACTCGACAGTACATAACAACAACTAACATCTATGAAAGAGAATTAGGAAGGTAATTTTTTGCATGTAAAACTAATTAATAATGAGGGCAAAGATAAGACAACATAAATGACATTTTATCATTAATATAAAAAAAATCACCTACGAAACTATATTGTTTGTTTTCTACTTGTGGGACCAAGAGACAGAATACTACATAAAAAGTAATACTATTTACATAAAAACACACTTCCCCCTCCCCAGAATACAGTATGTTTTCTATGGGCTGTTTGAATGTGACTAAAAAATGCATTTTTACCATAAAAATGAGCCTTAGAGGATGAATGAGGTTTTAAAAGTCCTAAGGAGGTAAATTGATGCCTGTGACTTGTGGTGCTAGAGAAGAGTACTGAATATACCACTGACTGCTAGGAGAACAAACAGATTTGTCCTAGAGAGGGTGAGACCATGCTGCTCCTTGGAGGCAAGCATTCTGAAGTTCCATCTGACATACTTTGGACATACTGAAAAGAGGGACCAGTCCTTAGAGAGGAGGCACATTATGTTTGGGAAGGTAGAGGGACAGCGCAAGAGAGAAAGACCCAAAGGAGATGAATAGATTCAGAGACTGGGGTAATGGGGATGGGTGTGTCAGAGACAGTAAGATTGGCACAGGATATAGCAGGGTTTAGAGCTGTTGTACACAGAGTCACTTTGAGTCACAGGTGACTTGACTGTATGTAACAACAAGAAGAAGGAGGTGAACACGCCTGATATGTCCAGGGACTAGAAGTTGGCCCAGGTTGTTGAAAGGAAGGCAGCTGTAATGAATTGAATTGTGTTTCCCCAAAACAAATTCAGGCACAAGAGAGTTACAGTACAGAGGACAGCGGGAGGAAATCAGACACCGAGCAAGAATCACTGATGTGACAAGGAATAAATGCCTAGGACCATCTACAAGGAACACGTCACTATGGCCAAGATTTCCTGGCTACAGTGGGCTTGCTAATTCATGAAGAAAGACAGAGCTAAGCGTCTTTGGGCCGGAGACTTGCTGATGGAATGAAATGCCTCTGGGAATTTACTTGCCAATCTAAAGAAAGTTCTGTAATACCCGTCAAGGCAAGGCAGGCTCTAAGAGCAAAGATTCAGGTTAAAAGTGAGGTTCAATCCAAGATAGGTTCAAGCACGACCCAGTAGCAAAAGCCTGCCTTTAAGAATGGCCGAAGAAGCTGCCCTGATTGAAGAATTTCATCCTCAATGGTTCTTGTTACTTCTAAGCGGATTCTGATCTTGATTGAAATCCATATGTCCCTAATTAAGTCATGAGTACGGTCTTTAAGTTCTGTGTGGCCATTGCAATTAAACCTAACAAAGAAGCAGAGAGTGCCATGAAAGGTGAAACTGGTGTCAAAATTGGGGGTTTTTTAAAAAAAAAATAAATAAAATAAAAATGGTTGATGGTTTGAGTTGTTGTTCAACTTGTTTCTCCTTCCTGCTTCATGAAGTTAGAGGACTTCTGATACCATACCAATTTTATACCCTGGGAATTCTTTTCTCTTTCCCCTTCTTTTCCTAACCCCCTTTTTCTTCTTCTCTTGCAGTATAAAGTGGTGCTGTCTGAAAAAGAGTCAGGGAACTCTGATCTTGGAGATGCCATTCCATTCACTTACCTCTCCCGTGGAGATGTGAGTCAGAGATTTAAACTGAATCAACTTCTCAAAGGCAAGTGAGGAAACAGCTGTGCGAAACCTTATTGCTGTGTACTGGCTGATGACCCAGCATGAGCACAGGGCCAGAGACTTCAAGCATTCGGTGAGGAAAAGGGCAAAGCAGAGTCCCACTCCATAGACAATATTCCGTGATGGCTCTTCAGAATACTCCAGGATCCTTGGTATAATCAGTGCCTAAGAGAAAAAGAGAGCTTAGATAGTTGACTTTCCAATACTCTCAGTTACCAGGGTATATCACACATGTGCTGTGTGAGTGGGTTACTCTATTAACTGACATCAGGAGCCCTCTGGGTCATGGTCTAGATGGAGATATGGGAGTTAGCTAGCTGTTATCTGATTCCAAACTCCGTCAAGTACCTGGACCAGGCAGAAAAAGAAGAAAAAAGGCAGACAGACTGTATAATTCAGAAGAGCAAATGAAGACACAGACAGAATTGAGACACTACAATAACAGATGGCTAAGCACCCTGGAACTAACCAAAGAGAATTGTTGCCACGCTAGGCCTGAAGGAGAAGGGGGAGGTCTAGATTCCTGGAAACAAGGAGAAGGTCATGCAGTGAGAACCTCTGGTAGGAGCTGTGATCATCAATCTCCACTGACTGAGAGGGAGAGACTGGCAAAGAGGGGGAAAAATATTGACCTCACTTTTCTCATTTTCTTCATGTTCTTGTTGGAACCTACCATTGATCAGACCTAACTAGAGGACAAGAGTGCTATTGACATAGCAGATCTAGATCAGGCTCTAGGGGCTCCAGAAGGGTTGAAAATGGTGAAAAGTAGATCTGGAAAGCCGGCTGGAGACTACGCAGCACACTGTCACCTACGTCAAGTGAGTTGTAATGTTCTGTCATCTCTGTGATGTTCATCAGCTGTATTTCTTTCAGCTCAGTATTCCTTCTCCCTTGAGCTAATAATAGCCCTTCAGTGTCATTGTGGGTGTACTCCCTTCTCCTTCACCACATGTGGTTTAGGTTAGATTGTTAATCAAAATGCCCTACCCTCTTCTGCCCTAAGAGAAAGGATGACCCCAGTGAGGCCAATCAGATTGTCTCTGAGATTAGAATCTTGAGCTGAGGAGCTGGAGAACAGAAAATAAAGTCAATTTATCCCAAATATAGTGAACAGATACTATCCATTAGTAACCATTTCTCCAAGCAGCTGACATGTACTGAGCCAGACCATGCATGTTTCTGTTAGCTGCTCTGAAGTTGGCCCCCTACTAAGGGGGACTCTACACAAAATGCAATAGAAAATTGCCCAGTCCTGTATCCTCCCATGTGATTAACTACTTCTGAAAAGCCCGCTGGAGGCTCAGTTATGAGTCGGTCCCAACTTGAGTGTACACAACAACCATGTCCATCCCCAAGGAAGAAGGATCAGTAGTCAAAAAATTTGGACTTAATGACAGAAATGGGGCTGGAAATAGAAAGATAGAATTGTGTACAATCAATGATTTATTCACTGAAAATATATTTTATTAAAAACAAAGGAACAGCAACTATGCACATGGACTTCACCTGATGGACTACACAGGAATCAGACTAATTATATCTGTGGAAAGAATAGTTGAAGAAACTTAATATCAGCTGTGAAAACTAGGCCAGGTGTTGATTGTGGAATAGACCATCAATTACTCATATGCAAGTTCAAACCGAAACTAAAGGAAATTAAACCCACAAGAACAAAAATTTGACCTTGAGTTTAACTAACCCACCTGAATTTAAAAACCATCTCAGAAAGAGGTTTGAGGACTTGAACATTAATGAACAAAGACCAGATGAGCTATGGAAGAACATCAAGAATATCATCCAGGAAGAAAGCAAAAGGTCATTACAAAGACAGAGGAGGAAGAAAAGACCAAACTGGATGTCAGAAAAGACTCTGGATATTTCACTAGAATGCCAAGAAGCCAAAGCAAAGAGAGGCAATCAGGAAGTGAAGAAGGTAAATAGAAGATTTTAAAGGACAATACATGGGAAGACAAAGCAAAGTATTATAATCAAATGGGCAAAGAGCTGGAGTTAGAAAATCAAAAGAGACTAACTCACTCAGCATTTCTCAAGCTGAAAAATGCTCAAGAACAAATTCAAGCCTCTAGTTGCCATATTTAATGATGCTGTGAGCAGAATATTGAATTATCCAGGAAGCATCAAAAGAAGATGAAAGGAGTACATAGAGTCACTGTACAAAATAATTTAATGAAACAACATATGATTAACAGGAAACGGTGATGAAGAAGGAAGTTTAAGCCGCTTTGAAGATATTGGCAAAAACAAAGCCCCAGGAGATGATGGAATAACAGCTCACATATTTCAACAAACAGATGCAGCCCTGTATGTGCTCACCAGACTGTACCAAGAAATCTGAAGGTCAACTTCCTGGCCAACTGACTGGAAGAGATCCATATTTATTTCCATTAAAAAAAAAAGGCACTCCAACAGAGTATGGAAATTACCAAACAACAAAAACGACTGCAAGAATAGGTTGACAGATAACTCCCAGAAATACAAGCTGGGTTTAGAAGAGGCTGTGACACTAGGGACATCATTGTCAATGGCAGATGGATCTTGACTGAAAGCAGAGCATCAAAACAATGTGCATTTGTGTTTTACTTGCTATGAAAAGGCATTTGAAAAAAAAATTTAAAAAAAAAAAAAGAAAAGGCATTTGACTGTGTGGATCACAATAAAATAGCCAGGAGGAACCAGTTCTTGGATGACATCACACTTGGACATGTAGAGGGACAGTGCAGGAGAGGAAGACACTGGATGAGATAGATTGACATGGTAACTGGTAACACAAGATTCATCAGTCACTATGTGAATCCAGGTCTCCCACTTAGAAGGCAAGAATCCTACCACTGAACCATTACTGCTTCCACATTCCAAGTGCTTTTTGTACTTTTTCTCAATAGATAGGAATCCCTTGGTCGTGCAAATGGTTGGCACACTTGGATTGCTAATGAAAGGTTGGAAATTCGAGTCCACCAGGGGCACTTCAGAAGAAAGACCAGATGATCCACATCTGAAAAAAATCAGCCACTGAAAATCCTGTAAATCCCATTTCTCCTCTGATATATATGACATTAGCATGAGTCAAAATTGTCCCGATGGCAAATGATCACTGAAGTTATTATCTCTGTTTTACAGATAGTTTCCCTGAGGTCTATGCTTGTCAGGAGTCTGTATGTTCATAGGAGGAGTCTGTAAATTTCCTTGAAGAAACTGAGGCACAGAAAGAGTAATTAAACTGTTCAAAGTCACACATTAGTTAAATTACCAGGCCAAAGTTTGAATCCAAACAGGGGCTACAGAAGTCATACTCCTAACTTATGTCCTAAATCCTCTCCCAAAAAGTCTCACTTAATTGACAATTGCTGAGAGATGAAAGCATCGTCAACTCCTGGCATAGACTTAAATAAGCACACCACCGGTTCTGATCTTAATCTCTAAAGGCTGGAGTCCCGCAGTCTCATCAAGTTGGCCACTTACCGGCCCTAATATGCTTGCCACGCAGAAGAGGATGCCCACAAACACGTGCAAGATAAACCTTGTTCTTTGGAACCTCATCATCACTCGGAGTACCGAAGCTTTCTCAAGGCCGTGCTTTGAGACTTCCTCTTCCCAAAGGAGACTAAGTCTGAAAAAGAAGAGGGTCAAGTGAAGGAACATTGCATGTAGCCTCCAAATGTTCTAGGATTTCTTGGTCCAGGAACTTAGAGAAGTAATCCCTCAGGTGAGTATTACTCAACTTCAAACATCATCAACCTTTTGACGTTTTTATCTTGTCTCTCCTCCCCTTTCAGGCAATATTGCTGTTGTTGGTTTTTTGTTGAAAATTTCAAACATCAGATCATTTAATCAGTATTCATTACATAGCTCTTCCAAGTAAGATCTTTCAGTAAAAATCCTTCGTTATCAATCATTGTTGATATTGCGTACCATCGAGTCAGAACCAACCCACAGCAGACCCTCTAGCGGGTTTTCAAAGGAGTCTTATTTGCATGAGAGGAGATTGCCCATCTTGCTTCCGCAGAGCAAGTGTTGGATTCAAACCTCATGCCTTCTGGATTGCAGCGCAGCTTCTTACCACTGGGCTATCATAGCTCCCTCGTTAGTTAATACAGGAGTAATAACTCTTTAACAGTGTTTACTACTACTTAGTCTGTATTCAAATATTCTTAGTCATTTCAAAAATATGTTTTGCAGTGATTTTGTGTGAGTTGAGATCTAAATAAAATTTACATATTGCATTTAAAGAAGACGTGTCATGCTTCTGAAGCCTCAGTTTAATCTATTAATAATTTCCCCTCCTTTTTGTTTTTATGCTGTTTATCAAAGAAACTGAGAAACTGAGTTTCTTCAGTCTGGTAGGATTTCTCGGACTCTGAATTTTACTGATTGTATCCCTTTGGTATTGTCTATTATAAATCTTTTGCTATTTGTGTTCCTGTTAAATCAGTCGTTATATCTAAAGGCTTAATGAAAATCAGCGTTTAAGACATTTAGCAGGAAAGTATATCGTTAACATAAGGTACTCTCTGACGCATTGTATCAGAGAAAGCAGGTCTGCATTTGCCCAGTGATTAAGGTGGATCAGTTTGATCCATTCATAATTAACTTTCCCATCTCTGATCATCGCATAGTTTCACCTCCGTTAGGCTAGAAAAAAATTCTTATTTTCCCCAATTCGATCACTATATTGAGTAGCTGTATTTTTTTTCTATTAAAAAAAATTAGTTTTTCTTAATCAACTACTTGGCGCTACCCCAAAATAGATTTAATTCCGAAAACAGTTCGGGACTTTAAATGACGTCACTCTTTCTTTATACACCCAATTGAATTCATAAGACACAGAACTTTGATTTCTAAAATCACCTTCCCCCAAAAAAATCTATTATTTCAAAATAAGGTCGCCAGCATTGAAAGAGTTGAGGGAGAGAACTGTATAAAAGGAACATATGAATAGTTATTATTGGCATGACAAGAGTCTAGAAAAAGAGCTGCATAGTAAGGGGAGGGAGCTATATAACAATGAAAGAACTTTTTTTCCCAAAGCAAAAAGCCAACTGGGGGAGATGGGGGACAGTGAGGAAAATGTGCAACAATGAATGAATGGAAATCCAAGTTCTTCATAAACTTTGATTTAAAAAAAGGTAGCACAATTTGATAGGTGGAGTGAGGGGTAGGTAGGTAAAGGAAATGGGAAAGATCCAGTGTGAAAAACAATGTATACGAACTTTTACGTAAAACCGTACAAAATAAAAAATTAATTTAAAAAATAAAAAAGCTTTCTCAGTGTTAAATTACTAACCAGTTAAAAATATGTTCTTATTTTAACATTCCAAGCTAAGGACATCTGAGATAATTTGGGTTATACCAGCAAAACAGGGGAAACAAGACTTTTTTTTAAATTGTTGTTGTTGTTGTTGATTGCCTTCAAGTCGAGCACAACTCATCGCGACCCTATGAACAAAAGGCTTTAAGGCCCCTCTACAACTTTCGACATTTATCGACGTTCATAGGGTTTCTGGAGGCATGCTATTTAGGAAGTAGATGCCACTTCTGCTTTCAATTTAAAAATTTATTTAAAACTTTTCTTGAAGAAAGTCTATTTTTATGTTGTTAGAAGCTACTATTTTTTTTTTTTTTGCACACCCATGTTTATTGTGGCTTTGTTCACAACAGCAAAGAGTTGGAAACAACCTAAGTCCCAATCAACAAATGAAAGCATAGAGAAGCTGTGGTATATTCACACAATGGAATATTATGCTGCATTGAAAAACAAGGAATTCATGAAATATTATTCAAAATGGGTGACCCTGGAGAACATTATGCTGAGTGAAATATCTCAGTCACCAAAGGACAAATACTGCATTGTGCCGCTGATGTAAAACAGGACTGACATGGGGGTTGGGGGGAGACTGAGAAAGATGGGATAAAATTACATGTACTACATTGGAATAGATGAGGGAGAGAACTGTTTAAAAGGTATATGTGATTAGGTATTATCGTCAGGGCAGTAGTCCAGAACGAAGGCTGCATAGTGGAGTGGACCTGAGGGGAGGGCTTGTATAACAATGAAAGAATTTTTCTTTTACTTTTCAAAGAGAAGGGGGGTAGGGGTGGGCAGGGAGAAAAGTGCAACAATGAATGAATGGAAATCCAAAGTCTCTGTGAATTCTCATTAAAAAAAATAATAATGAAAAAAACAAAAAACAACAAAAAGAAGCTACCATTTCCATAAGCTTCTGACTTTCTTTCTCTCCCCAGACTCTCTTCAAGTCTTTCATTGTGAAGCTTTGCCCTCTCTGCTCTTTGCTCTTCCAACAATTAATAGTTAGCCCCAGCCCTAGACCTTAAGGGCACAGAAACCATGAGATTATTTCTGTCCTATTTCGCACTATTCTATGTCCATCAATGACAGAAACAGATAACCTGGGGAGGGGAAACTCAGTGAGTCAAAATTGCCCCCATGTCACCTGCCTCTATCAAAAAATTATTAAGCTAAATAGTCCAAATAGTGGGGTTACCTCTCCTCATCTCAGTGGCACCCCAACATGCACACAATCTACAAAGACATCACTGGTTTCCTGCAGCATTTCTGGGAACTCCTCTATGTCTATTATGATTTCTAGCTATATCCTCAGATTTAATCAAAAGACTCCATTTCGGATTTTATCACTTCCGTTTATTATCTGTGCAACTCAAGGAACATCATTTCATTTTTCTTAGTCTTAGTTTTTCACCCAAAGTGGGGAGGGGGGATGGGAATATTGTGATTGTCAAAGGAGATAATTGATGGAGAAAATGCTCCATAATAAGGAAAAAAAAGGTGAAGGATGCTGCTCATATGAGGATATCAATGAAGATGGTGATGATGATGGTAATGTTGCTTCTATGGCTGTGTGGTTATGTATATTGGTACCACTATTGATAATCATGAAAACGGTGGTCAAAAGTTTGTCAGCAAATTCTCATAAAAGCCACGGTCATTCTTCTGAAGGATTAGTAACGATGCACCCAAAACTCTGATTGTTGAATAGTGAACGTACAGAAATAATTCCCTTCCTGCTTAACAGTGAGAACGTTCAGATAATGATTTTTACAATAAACACTTGAATATGAAGTGATCGCAAAAGTGTTGATGGACAGACATTGTGAATTCGAAAAGAAATAAGCAGAATCCATGAACTAGAAGGGAATGGAAGCAAATTGGCGTATTCTGTATTAATTATGGTTAAGAAAAATGCAAGTCCACTGCCATCAAAGCAATTCTGACTCATAGCGACCCTCCACAGGTTTTTCAAAGCTGTAAATCTCTGTTTGACAGAAGAGTGCCAATCTTTCTCCAACGGAATATCTGAGGAATTTAACTACCATCTTTCCAGTTAACAGCCCAACATGTTATGTATAATGACACGTGTGCTCCTTAGTTAAGGAACAAAAGGCAAACCCATTTTTAACAGGCTGCCAATAATTTATCAGCCATTTCTCCAGGTTCTTTAAACTGAATTTACCACCTCCTTTGATGGATCACATCCCATGGGAGAAACTTTCTGATCTACCAATTTATACATAGTGAAACAGAGCCCAGAGAATGGTACTTAATTTGTCCAGCATCATAACATCTGACCAAAATTTGTCATTGACTAAAAGGGGCTCCCTGCACTTTTTTTATGGAAAAAAATTTGAGAAGCAGTAAGTCAAAAATGTTCCCAGTTTTTTATACTGCAAGTTTTCTCAGTGCCTAAAATGCTCTAATATTCTTTGTAAATCTCTGAGACTTGGTAACATTTCACAAACTTCGCTGACTACTGAATGCTCTTTTCAAAGAAGCTAATGGTGGTATAGTCCATAAAAAGTCCCCCTGCTAACCCAGAGATCTCATGGATTTACCCACAGTTTCTCAGAAGATTGATGGGTAGTTCACTTCTGTAAAAACTTAGAGCCTCATAAACCGATAGAGGGCCACTATGAGTCAGAATGGACTCTCTAAGAGTGAGTTTGAATTTGAGTTCTGTTATAGGACTAGAGTTCCTGGATGGTCAAATAAATTGACATGACTGCACCAAAACAGAAGTTTAAGTCCCATCAGGGGGACCTAGGAAGAATGACTTGGAAATTTATTTCCCAAAAATCAGTCATTGAAAACCATGTGAATCTTGGATACTATGGAGGTGCTATGAGTTGGAATCAATAACTAGGTTTTTTCATTTCTCTGTTTCATGAGACTATCATTTCCTGGAACAAGTTTTTTAAGAAAAATACTATTCCAATCTGCTCCTTGGAGATAAGATTTTGAGACTCTGTCTTATATACTTTGGGAATGTAGCCAGGAGGTACCAATCTTTGGAGAAGGATATCATGCTTGGAAGTGTCAAGAGAAAGTGCAGGAGAGGAAAATCCTAGATGAGATGGACTCACACAGTAACTGAGCTAAAAAGGCCAGGAGTATCAGAGACAGTGAGATTGGCCCGGGATAGAGCAGGATTCAGAGCTATTGTGCATAGGGTCACTTTGAGTGTTGATCACCTCAACTGCACATAACAACAACTTGGCATCTTATCACTATGGTATATTTCAAGTCAACCATACATGTTTTTCTTATTTGATTCTCATATTACCTTGTGAGGTTTATAAAAGAGGAAATTCAATCATACAGCTAGCTAACGGTGACTCAGTTGCCACTGATCCAAAATGTAGTGCTAAATAAACACCACCATTAGTTAAATACCTAATCCAAAAGAAACAAGCCAAAAAACTTAAACTCAGTAATCTCTCTTATTGAAGCCATGGATCCTTCGGTGAATCTGAGAATAGACATGAAGTCTTGCTCTAGAAAAAACTCTGTGCTTCACGTGTGTAAAACACACATCTGATTTCAGTAAATACACTAGCCCTGATCAAGAATTCCTATGTGAGGTCTCTGCTAGAAAGAAAAAGCCAGTCTGACTTTGGTTATCTGTCTTGTCGTCCTTAATCATCTCTGGCCACAGGCTTGCCAAGACCAAAAGCAAACTCACCACCGTCAAGTCCATTTTGACTCATAATGACCTTCGAGTGGGTTTGTAAGATCTTAATGGAAGGAGAGACACCTTCTCCCTCCCCCCCCCGCCCCCCGCCACCCCGAAGAGCTGATGGTGAGTTTGAACCACCACTAGCCTTTTAGGGAGCAGAGCAAGTTATAATCTTCAATCCAGTGGCTTACCCAACATGACTTTACCTTTTGCCATTTTTTTCCGAGGCATCATGGACTGACAGCTCAGGGATGGTGTCCTCGTTTAGGTGAAACTGTAAGCTTTGGGTCATTAGTGGGGTGAGCCATGACAGGGTCAGGAAGGAGAACAGGCCAGCGTCATCCTGGGACGGAGGAGCAGGAAATCTAGTAGAGAGGTGAAAGGTAATCTGGTCAGTCTGAGCTCAAAAATTAAGCAAGATCAAGATTTTTGAAAAAGTGAATTGTAACTATATTTTTTAAAAACAAACCAACCATAGCTGGTCATTCAGATAGACATATAAGTATTTTTTGCACGAGTCTATTATTTGTTGATAGTTAGAAATCAGAAACACCCATCAGTGAAGAAAAGGGGTGAAACTATGGTACATCCATGCTGTGAAACTGAATGCAGACATTTTATAGAGTTGAGAGCTCCAAGCATATTGTTGTTGTTATGTACCATCGAGTTGCCTGTAACTTATAGTGACCCTATGCTCAATGGCCCTAAACCCTGCTCTATCCTGTGCTAATCTCACTGTCTCTGACACACCTACCCCCATTACCCCAGTCACTGAATCAATCCATCTCATCGAGGGTCTTCCTCTACTGCACTGTCCCTCCTTCCTCCCTAGCGTGATGTCCTTTTCCAAGGATTGGTCCCTCCTTGTAACATGTCCAAAGTATGTCAAAGCTTCAGAAACCTTGCCTCCAAGGAGCAGCCTAGTTTAACCCTCTCCAGGGTGAACTTGTTTGTTTTCTTAGCAGGCCATGGTATATTCAATCCTCTTCTCCAGCATGGCAGCTCAAAGGCATCAATTCTCCTTCTATCCTCTCTTGTCTTAATCCAGCTTTCTGATGCATAGCAAGTGATTGAAAAGACCATGACCTGTTTCAGGGTTACCTTTTTCTCCAGAGTGACACCATTGCTCTTCAGTACTTTGGAGAGGTCCCTAAGTGCAGACTTTCCCATTGCAATACATCTTTTCATTTCCTGACTGCTGGTGCCAAGAGTATTGATTGTGGATCCAAGAAAACGAAAGCTGTTAACTATCTCAATCTCTTCACCATCCATCCTGATGCTGCCAATTGGCCCAGTGGTGAGAATCTTTGTCTTCTTGATAGTGAGCCTCAATCCATATTGAAGGCTGAAGTCCTTGACCTTCTGCAGCAACATCCTAACATTAGCTAAAATATTCCTAGTACCATGGCCTCTTCTAAACCCAGCCTGAACTTCTGGCAGTTCTCTATTGATTTGTTCATTGCAAATATGTTTTATAAGAAACATAAATGCAGGCTATACACATTGATTTCACCAAGCATATTAAGCTAACAAAATGTCACTTAGAATTTTAGTATATATTTTACTTATATTTACAAAAAAAGAAAAGTAGGAAGGTAGATAAAATATTATATGTTGTTTGTTCTTCTTTGCCATCGAATCACCTGCAACTCCTAGCGACCCTATGTATAACAGCTCTGAGTCATACTCTACGCTGTGCCAACTGTATTGTCTCTGACACACGTACCCCAATTACCCCAGTTACTAAGTCAAGCCATCACATCCAGGGTCTTCCTTTCTTGTCCTGCCCCTCCACCCTCCCAAGCATAATGTCCTTCTATAAGGACTGGTCCCTCCTTGCAACATGCCCAATATTATATACATACTTAAATATACACACTTAGACACAATAGTGACTGACTTTAAGGAAGAGATTGGAACTGACAAAGGACTACTCAAAGGAGATACCTGTTGTTTTAATATTTTGCTTATGTAACTTTTATAAAAATAAAAATTATATGAATATGGATGATTTCTAAGTACAGGAAAAATGGTAGGCAGAAAGTGTTGTGATTGTGTGTCATTTTCTCCTTTTCTTTCTTTTCAGAATTGTCTTTAATGTTGTGCATTTCAATATGAAGAAAAAGAAATTGTTAAAATATATTTAGGGACAAAGATGAAGAGACAAAAATGTCATACTCATGAGTTGGTTTCACCCTCCCATCCCCATCCTTCTCAGGAACCTCTTTTCTCTCTTCTCAAGTCCTTTAGATAAAGGCTATGCTTCTGGGCAAGTTTAGTCCGACCTGTGCCACAGAAGTCACAGAAAACAAGCATTGAAAAGGGAGAGAGTACATCCAATACAGAAAGTTAATCACATTTATCAAAGACAGGATGAAAACCTATGAGTTAGTTTCAATAACCCAAAGGCTCAACAGAAACAACTTGTTTATCTCAGAGGAAAATTAAGATCAATATTTTGAAGGAGTGACTTATAACCATATAAAAACCATAGGTGATCATTCAGATGTACATACCCCTTGATATATTTCAACAAACAGATGCTGTCCTAGACGTGCTCATCAGGTTGTGCCAAGAAATCTGGAGGACAAACCCCTGACCAACTGACTGAAAGAGATCTATATTTATTCTCATTTTAAAAAAAGTGACCTGACAGAGGGTGGAAACTATAGAACAACATCATACACGCAAGCAAAATCCTGCTGAAGGTTATCCAAAACCAACTGATACAGTACATCAACAGAGAAATACCAGAAATACAAACTGGGTTTAGAAGAGGCTCTGACACTAAAGACATTATGGCCAATGCCAGATGGATCCTAGCTGAAAACAAAGAGTGCCAGAGGAAGGTCTATCTGTGTTTCATTGACCATGCAAAGGCATTTGACTGTGTGGATCACAAGTTGTGGATAACCTTGAGAAGAACAGGAATCCCAGAACATTTGATTGTTCTCATGAGAAACCTATACTTGGACCAGGAATCAGTCCTCAGAACAGAGCAAGGCATAGTTCAAAATAGGGAAAGGAGCATGTCAGGGATGTGTTCTGTCTCCATATCTTTTCAATCTACATGCAGAGCAGATCATTCGGGAGGCTGGGCTTTATGAGGAGGAATGTGGCATCAGAATTGGAGGAAGACTTGTCAAAAACTGCAATGACACAAACTTGCTTGCCAAAACTGCAGAGGACCTGAAGCACTTGCTGCAGAAGGTCAAGGACTGCACCTTGAATATGGACTAAAATTTGGCATCAAGAAGACAAAGATTCTCACCACTGGGCCAATTGGCAGCATCATAATAGATGGAGAAGAGATTGAGGTTGTTAACAGCTACAGCTTGCTTGGCTCCACACTCTTGGCCAATACTCTTGGCACCAACAGTCAGGAAACCAAAAGATGAATTGCATTGGGGAAGTCTGCTGTCAGGGAGCTCTCTACAGTGCTAATCAGTCTAGGGACCAAGGTGCACCTGATTCAGGCCATGGCCTTCAAAATTTATTGATATACATCAGAGAACTGGACAATGATTTAAAGAGGACAGAAGAATCAATGCCTTTAAGTTGTGATGCTGGAGAAGAGTATTGAACATACCATGAACCGCCAATGGAACAAACAAGTCTGTATTGGAAAGGGTGAAGTTTCTCATTGGAGGTAAAGATTTTGAAGCTTTTTTTCACATATTGTAGGCATGTAGCCAGGAGGGGCCAGTCCTTGGTGAAGGACATCATGCTTGGAAGGGTGGAGGGACAGCGTAGGAGAGGAAGATCCCAGATGAGATGGATTGATGCAATAACTGGGGTAATAGCGGTAGGTGTGTCAGGGTCAGGGAGACTGGCTCACTCTGTGGCACCTAACAACAGCATGCTTATAATGTACACATATGAATGAAAATATCAAAGTTCTCTGCTTTTGGTGGAGATCATATCAATTCAGTGTGCAAATAATTAGCTAATGTGTAGCTTTAAAAATAAAATGAGAGTGAGAGAGAAATACAGTGTGATCAAAGGCAGAATCATGAAGAAGAGAATAAGCGTGATGAAACGTTGAGGAATCAAATAACATGGACAGCAATGAGGGAATGAATGAATGAATGAGTGCTTCAGGAAGTGTGATTTTTGTGGAGTGATAGTTTATTTTATATGTCAGTTTGGCTAGATTATTGTTCCCAGCAGTTTGACCAAATTGTAGATGAGTTTGATAATATTGAAAATATTCAAAGTAATATTGAAAAATGAGTTTGATAATAAAATTATCTTCCACCAAAAAATCACCCAATCAACTGAAAACAGAGTTCCCTGAGTGTGTGATGCACCTTGAGACCACAAATAGATATTTTGTCAGAACTCTTTTCTTGCTTTCTTTCTCTGAACTCTTCCAATCACCCACAGAAATCCACAGACTATCATCGCCTGACCTGCGGAGATATAAGTGTATGTCTGTGTGTGCGTGTACATGTAAACCAAGAAGCAGACCTTCCAATAGAACTAGAGGATACTGCGTGACTTCAAATCAGGAAAGGCGTGCATCAGGGCTGCATCCTTGGCAAGAAGCTGCGCTGCAATCCCAAAGGCACGTGGTGCAAATCCACCAGATGCTCTGCTGGAGAAGGAGGGGCAATCTCCCCCTGTGCCAGTCGGATCCAATTCAATGGTACACAGCAAAGAACTTGCATCCTTTCTCCACACTTGTTTAACATATGTGATGAGCAAATAATCTGAGAAGCAGACTATATTAAGAAGAATGTGATATCAGGATTAGAGAAATTTACCAACAACCTCAATAACAAGGTTAGGTAGATACCATAACCTTGCTAGCTGAAAGTGAAGACTTGAAGCCCTTACCTGATGAAGATCAAATGCCATACATAGCTTTCAATATGGATTACTCTTCAGTAACAAGAAAACAAAAAGTTGTCACAACTGGTGCAACAGGCAATATTTTGATAGAGGGAGAAAAGACTGAAGTTGCCAGAGATTTCTTTTTCTTTACATCTACAATCAACACCCGTGGACACTGGCCTCCTTCTCAGTTCCTGGACATACCACATGGTGTTCCTATATAGTAAGGTCTTTGCACTTATCATTCTGCCTGCTGAGATGTTTCTTCCTAGTCTTACCTTGTAAATCACTGTTCATCATTGCTCAAAACCTAGTAAACTCTCTCCATCCTATTGTCTCTCAAAACCTCATGCTTGTCCATCGTGCTCCCACAGATGGCAGTGCAACTAGTTGGGCATTTTCTTGTGGGTCATCTTTATCCCTTACGTGAGGTCCATGACAGCAAGGATGGTTAGTATTTTGCTCAGTGATGTGTTTTCCCCTGCAGTCTAGCATAGTGCCTGGCACTCTCAGGTGTGACTGATTCTCCTGACTCTACTCCACGTGCCCCAGGTGCCTAAAGTAGTTCCGGAGGTTCGTGGTGAGAGACATGAATGTGATGTGTTATATCACTTTTGGGAACATGCAAGGTATGAAGGTCTGATAATCATGCTCTGGGGTGTTCACCCCCTTCCTAGTCCCTCCGGACTCACTTGGGTTTGGGGCGAATGGGAATCATGGTCCTCCAGGCAGCATCGTACTTTCCACAAGGAAGGACATCTTCCTTCTCCAGCGCCCTCTGCTTCTTCTCCTGCTGGTGCCAGGTGCCATCCTTCACAGAGAAAGTTTTCTTGGGAAGAAAGGCCAAAAGAGACATCATTATCACAACTTTGGTCATAATCAATCTACATTTACGGTCTTCATGTAGGAAACGAGCATTGAGCCAGGACTTGGGTTCACTGGGTTTAGTCCAGGCTCTGTCCCACAACTGTGGATAATTCTGGGTTCTTTTCTGTACATAAATAATTTTACAGAAGGATATATGGTATTTATAGTTAGCTACCCCTAGAATATGAGAACATGTCTCCCACAGAGGAAAAACTAAAAACAAACAACAAACACAACCCAAACAAAACCAATAAAGTAGTAAATGTCAATATTACATTTCTATAAAATTAGTAACACACAAAAAAATAGATAATTTTTATACTTTGTATGTTGTTGTTGTTGTGTACCATAGAGTTAGAACTGACCCATAGGTGACCCTCCAGAGGGTTTTCAAAGGCAGTTAATCACATGAGAGGAGATTGCCCATCCTTTTCCCACATATAGAATAAATAACACTGCAAGAAAAACCAATATATTTGGGGGTTTTTTGTATTATATATATTTGAACTTTGTAAATAAATCAGTATAATTTTTTTTAAGTTCAGCAATTTATGATGAGAAAAGATTCATAAATTTGGTTATTTGAATTAGGGAGAGTCAAGAGTGAGATGGGGCAAGCAACAAATGTTGGCGAGGTTGTGGAGAAACTGGAACCCTTATTCACTGTTGGTGGGAATGTAAAATGGTGCAACCACTGTGGAAGGCGGTATGGCGCTTGCTCAAAAAGCTGCAAATAGAGATACCATTTGACCCAGCAATTCCCCTACTGGGAATATATCCCTGAAGAGACCATAACTGACATCCAAGCAGATATATGCACACCCATGTTTATTGCAGCTTTGTTCACAATAGCAAGGAGTTGGAAACAACCTAAGTGCCCATCAACAAACGAATGGCTAGAGAAGCTGTGGTATATTCGCACAATGGAATACTATGCTGCATTAAAAAACAAGGAACTCATGCAATATTATTCAAAATGGGTGACCCTGGAGGACATTATGCTGAGTGAAATATCTCAGTCGCAAAAGGACAAATACTGCATGGTGCCACTGCTGTAAAATGGGACTGATATCAGGGTGGGGGTAAGAGTGAAAAAAACTGGATAAATTGTGTATACTGCACTGAAACAGATGAGGGACTGAATAATTTAAAAGCGATGTATGATAGGGTATTATGGTTATCACAAGAATCCACAATTAAGGTTGCATAGTGGAATGTACTTGGGGCAGTGGGAGGGCTGTGGGGGGATTGTGTACCAGGGAGATAGTCTTTCTTTTACTTTTGAAAGAGAGGAGTGAACTAGGGGGCGGAGGGAGAGGGCTGGGTGGGTAGAGAAGTGCAGCAATGAATGAATGGAAATCCAAACTCTCTGTAAATGTTCATTAAAATTATTTTAAAAAATTAAAAAAAGTGAGATGGGGAAAGATCAATAGTTGGACATGATTGTCAAAGTCCTTGCTGGTGTTGGTGATGGACTTAAAGGTGCTTCTTGTTGTTGTTGTTGTTGTTTGCCCTTAAGTTGGAGCCAACCCACAGCTGACCCTGCAGTCAGTTTTCAGAGGCAGTAAATTGCACAGGAAGAGACAGCCCATCCTTCTCCCATGTAGCGTCTGGTGGATTTGAACTATGTGCCTTTGACATTACAGTGCAGCTTTTTATCACTAGGCTACCAGAGTACTTAGTATGTTGTTACTTTGTCATAAGTAAATAGACGGATGGAGATATAGATGGGTAAATAGATATGTAGGTAGATAGAAGGATGGATAATTGGATGGATGGATGGATAGATAAATAATGAATAGGCAGATAGGGAAAAGGTCATTCGTGAACCACCATGATGGTGCTTTTAATCTACTAAGAGGCACCTTGAGGTTCAAGTTTTAAAAAAAGGAATATAAGATTAGGGTTTGTTTTTTTTTTCATGACAAGATTACAGAAAAAAAATACATAGTAAAGTGGACTGTAGTCTTGGGAGGGTGGAGTGGATAACAATGGAAGAATTTTTTTTTCCTTTCAAAGAGAAAAATAAACTGTGGGGGAAGGATTGACGGGGAGCAAAATGTGCAACAATGAATGAATG
>NW_006399771.1:121762-135562 GCF_000299155.1 Elephantulus edwardii
AAAAAATCATTAAAAAAAGTCAATGTTAAATTCTTTGACCTAATTTATAACCCTTGAGAATATTGTGTCAACTGCATTTCCTGTGGTTTTGGTGCGAAAAAGCTCTACTTACATAGCTAAGTCCTGAAACCATATCATCACCTAGGTCCATTCCAAGGTTCACGAGGCCACCAGAGGAGTCAGGGACCCAGAATGCCCGCCTTCTCGTCATTTTCTGTGACTGTCCCAATTCTCCGTTTCCTCACACCAAAGACCCTGAAAATACAGCAGTAGGAACAGCTTAGATCCAGCCCTGAGCAACCAAAAAAGGGGGCCCTCACTCTGCAGGGAGGGCTTCAGGTCACGTGAAGGACAAGGTCAGGGGCACAACAACAGCACATCCCTGTAACTTGAATGTGCGTGGCTTCCACTTTTTTAGCTCCAGCGTGGGTGTCAGTCCATAGTCACTTAGGAAAATCTCTCGCCACTCTGCCCACAGGTTTGCTTATAAATAAGTATCATGCTTGTTTTATTTCATTCTGTAATTATACATTTATTAGAACCATTCGCCTAAAGTTCACTTACTGCCCTGGACAGAGAGCCTCATGAAGACAAGGGCCTGTTTTGCTCACTGTTGGATCCCTGGGACCTGATACCATGCTAAGAGAATAATAGCTGATCAATACATAAATGAATGGATGAATATAATGTCACTTTGCCGTTCTCTGATTCACAGTTTTCATAAGCTTAGGAGTCTCTGGACGTGACTGAGGAATTTTAAGTAATTACAGTATTTAAACGAGTATATTTGTATGCTTTTCATTTTTGCCTTTCTGTGTAGCTGACTAGCTAGCTCCAGGGTTGACCTAGAACAACCATGCACTGAGACAGCAGAGGGGGTGGTAATTTAAAGTATCACTGAAGTGAAGAGAAAAGAAACTTGCTCTAGGGGAGCTTTGATGGTTTAGTGGTAAGAAGTTACGCTGCCAACTCAAAAGTACATGGTTTGAAAAAAAATAAATAAAAGTTCATGGTTTGGATTCACCAGCTGCTCCATGAGAAAAAGAGGGGCAATCTCTTCCCATGAAATTTACAGCCTCTGAAGGCGCACAGGAGAGTCAGCTATGAGTCAGTGACAGCCATAGTACATAACAACAACAACAGCAAGGTGTGGATCCACAGAACAGCACGTCCCTAGGCTTAGTTCACTACCCTGTTGCTGCTGTCTTCAAATCCTTACTCATTTTTAACATGGAGTCCCCCTTTTCACTTTACATTGGAACCCATACGCTATCTGATCAATCTACGTGTTCAGTTACGGCTTTTGACATTCAAGAACTAGATTTTGCTTCAAGGAAATGTACATGCAGATTAGACTATCGTCTAGAGGGGGAATTCTTCGCTTGCCTTTAACCCACCTCCTCCCATTCTGCTTCTTCTTAGCACAACCAAACCTGGAATCCATTTCTAGAATTCTCCTAGGGAGCATTCTAGACTTTGCAGTGTAGCTGAAGGTAAAGTCTTCCAGGATGGTAGAAAAAAAGAAAAGGAGAAAGAAGGAAATGTGCTAGGTAACAGAGTGTTATACGGCCTTCATTTAAGACCCAGGGACTAAGACAGTTTCCTGGCTAGCCTAAGCATATAAACACAGCCCAGGAAAATCACCCTCCTTTGAGGAGGAGGCCCTCAGGACTGGGCCTCAATATAGTGAAGTCAGTTTATTCTTGCCACAGAGTCCTTAGCTGAGGGAATGAGATGGGGAGGAGGGGCAGAAAATTCCAGGTTGCAAGTCATGCACCCTGGCACAGGGCTGTGTAGGTGAAGAGCTGACAAATGTTTAACAATCGGCTCCTGTGAGGAAAGGACAAACCCACAAACCCCTACGGATATGTGCACGTCTTTATAATGTACTTTACTAAGGCAGAGCATTGCAGTACACAATTTAGAAAGGGGAAAAAAAGGGTAGCACTACTTCAGTTCCACATGGGCACTTGATTAACAGTGGTTTCATGGATTCTTTTCCTAGGGTCTGTAACTAACCTTGCAGCTGCAACTGATGAATGGGTGTAGTTTCAGCATGAGCATTGTTGATCCTTTGTCTTATGTTAAAGAGTAAGAATGTGAAGCACCAACAGATGTCTGTTAATTGGATCTTCTTCACACCTTTGTCAAAAATACAAATGACCTTGCTGAATTGGATAACAGTTTCTAAATTCTGGAAGAATAGGTGATTCCACTCTGCAGGTGCATATGTGCACGTGTGCGTGCTGGTGGCAATAGTATTCATGATGAATATCACTCACAATGGATGTCACTCACTTGCATTGCTGTGGACTAGGGACTGATGCATACCTAATCCTCCAGCAGGTTTTCAAAGGCTGGAAAATGATACAGGAAAAGATGGCCCATCTTTCTGTAAAGAGCAGCTAGTAGATTGGAGGCAAGGATTCTGGGGCTTCGTCTGACATACGTTGGGCATGTTGCAAGGAGGGACAGGTCCTTGGAGAGGGACATCATGCTTGGGAGGGTGGAGGGACAGCGCAAGAGGGGAAGACCCTCTATGAGATGGATTGATTCGGTGACTGGGGTAATCGGCATGGGTGTGTCAGAGGCAGTGAGATTGGCACAGGATAGAGCAGGGTTTAGCACTGTTGTATATAGGGTCGCTATGAATCGCAAACGACTGACGGCACATAACAACAACAACAACAACTCCCCCCTGACTAGGTCACCAGAGCTCCATCATATATTTATAGTTTTATTATACACTGTTAATTCATTCCTGTACTTTCTTCATAAACCTATACAATCAACAAACTAGTAAACAAAGCCCTTATTTAGAGTCATTTGCAATTTTCTGTGGTGTAAGTTCACCTTCTGTGACTAATTTCAATCTACCTAGATAACATCTCCAAATTTCAGTAAGAAGCTATTATATGCTATTTACACCAAACAGATAAAAGAAATGTAAACAACCTCAAAAGCATAAACAGTAGTATAATAATTAGGTATCTAAATGTAGAGTATCTGTTACCTTTGCTTTAAATAGGTTTACTGTGAGTTTATACCATTTAAATGTTTAATAGCATTTGCATTAAACAATGGGACTCTAAAAAAAAAAACAGTTGGCTCTAGGAGGCACCTAAAAGCTGGTTCTATCAGGTCTCAGTTGAGACCATCTGGAGAAAGAGGCCTAACTACTAAATCCTTCTCCCAGAAGGATACCTTTTCCCAATTCATCCACAGGTACTCTGTAAGAAAATGGTGGTTATGCCTTAAGGGAAAGCTTCCCAACTCCCACATAGTACAGGTGGAAACCAGAAGTATCTGAACATTTGATTGAAAGGCTTGCTAAAGGTGGCAAGGTGTGTCACCCAGGCTACAAATTAATGGGAATCATGGGGGATCTGGGAAGGAAGTATGCAGCCATCAGAAGCAGCAGAGAAGAGGTCCAGCCACTCAGGTCACGAGCAAACCTCCCAAACAGGCACCTGAAGCCTGAGCCAGACTCACTCAGCTTCCAGTGATGGGGGGCAGGTAGTAGGTGAACAAAAGACATCACACAGCAAAACAGAGATGCAGAGGGTTGTGAAGCAGGGACTTGACTCTTCGCCCAGTGACAACTTTGAGACAGTCTTTACTGAATACTATTACTTCCAGGTACCAGTTGCCCATCAAGTCAATTCCAACTTATGACAATTCTAAGTGTTTCGTGGTGGAAATGGTGAGGATGGCACAGAAGAGGATGCGTGCATACATGTATAGGGTGATTTACAGTATAGGGGAAGTTTTCTAGCTGTTATTTACAAAGTTGCTATGAGTCACAGAGCAAGCTCTGGTAACTCCCAGATCATAGTGGCTTCCAGGGCACCTAATGATAACAGCAACAGTGAGTTTCAGAATTAAACTGAGCTCCTCGGAGTTTTCAATGGTTGATTTTTTTTCTCCCCTGAAATAAATCACCAGGATCGCGTTATACATTCCTGTGGTGGACTTGAACACTCAATCTTCCAGTTAACAGCCAATTGTATTAACCATTTGCACTACTCAGGGACTCTGAGCAATACTTAGATTATTTAAATTACTGCATGAAATAAGGTTTTAAAATGACTAAATCTAAACCTTTATCTTCTCATTAACCATTAAGTAGAAACTGATGAGGAAAACCAGATTATTAGAGATCAAATAAAGAAATGTTTTTTCTCTTCCTCTTTCACGTACAGGATGATTTAATAATCTTGTTTACATTTACGTAACTTGCATGAAAATACTACAGAGGTTTTACTTTATACTCTCCACCCCGCTACTTTATTTTGTAGATTAAAATTTCCCTGCAAACTGACAAGGGCATTCAAAGCACATGAAAAATCAAGAAAATTCGTTATGTGTGTAGAGTGTGAATTGCACATTCCAGCCCAACCCAGCTGGAGCTCAGCCATACATTAGCTTGAATCTTCTTCTGCTTCCTTGCCGGGTGGGTGAATTCCCTCCAAGAAGTGCAGTAGTTCTTGAAAAATTCCCTGATCTCCCTACTTTCTCTCGGACAAAGTTTATCCATGATGGAAACCAGGACATGACCGGGAATAAAACAGAAAGGAAGCAGCTACTGCCAGTCTTCGATTTTCCTCCTGCCTATGGGCAGAGGTCAAGATCAACAGCAGTGTTTAGACACGGGTCTTTTGCATGTGGAAAAATGACCTATGCACCTGAGGGAGGGCCCTGGAGCAAAGTGAACTGTATCTAAAACTTTCTCCATTGGCTTATTTATTTCCTTATTGTTCTTACCCAGCAGGGCCAGGCTGTCAAGACCAAAAAGGCTACCAGAGAGTAGGGAAGGCAAGGGAGAGGAGGCTCCTGCAAGCCGGTCCCTGAAGACATTTAAGTGCTTAGACCTTTCTCTTGACTTCTTCCTTCTGCTTAAGTCATTCTATGTGTCATTCAACTTGACTTGTTCTTAAGTGACCTTCCTCTTGCTAGCTCCAAATGCTCTTGGCCAGAGCTATCCATTTTCTCTGTTCCAACAGCTGAGAATCGATGTTGAGTCTTGTTCCTTTCAGTGTTGGTCTTTGTAGCCGTCCTAACCCCTGCAGAGAAGGGTCCCCTCCCAGTTCCTTAGAGAACTCTGATCACTGAAGTCTCAAGTTAAATATCACCTCTTCAGGGTAGCCGTCCTAGATCTACCCCTCTAATGGTGCATCCTCCCTGCCTGTCACTTTGTACATTTTTCCTATTCTATTTTCTTTACTTCTCATTTTTTAAAATCGGCATTTTTTGTTGTCTTCTTTTTTTTTCTGTGTACCTCACTGGAATGTAAGCATTTTGAAGCCAGGGGCTTTACCTGTCTTGTTTGCTGATGTAGTCTTTACTCAAAAATAGAGAATTCCAGTGGCCTAGTCCATAAGGAGTTGTCGTATTAATCCAAAGGCAGGACTCTCTGGCCGTTCAAACACACCAGAGGCTCCAAGGAAGAAAGGTGACAATCTTTCCCCACATCATTTGTAGCCTCTGAAAACTTGCTGGAGCATCTGTTATGAGTTGGTTCTGAATCAATTGCCATGAGTTTGAATTTGGGGTATTTTTTTAGCACAGTGTCCAGCACACAAAAGATGCTTAAAACATATTTGTTAGAAAAGCAAATGAAGTTCACACAAATCCTGTCAAAGAAGGGACCAGGAAATCCAAAAGCCACTAGAGAGCTCCCATTTAGATTCTTGATGCTCAGCTGACACATAACACAGAGGTGAGCCGAGAGAATGAAAAGACGGTGCCTCCCAGTTCTAACTCATAGAAACTCTTCATCCAACTCTTACACCCAAGGCTGTAAATCTTAGCAGGAGACGAGTCCCCATCTTCCTTCTGAGGCATGGCTGGTGGGTTCAAACCACTGACTCTTACATTGTTGTTGTCAGGCATTGTTGAGTTGAATATGATTCATAGCGACCCTGGGAACAGATCTGAACCTTGTCCGATCCTGTGCCAACTTCACAGTCTCTGGCACACTCGAGTCCATTGCTGCAGACACTGTGTCAATTTACCTGGAAGAGGATTCCTCTCATTCGCCTTCCTCGTCCCTTTTCAAACATGATGTCCTTCTCCAAAGGAACGGTCTCTCCTAGCAACATGCCCAAAGTATGTGAGACAAATGTTTGCCATCCTTGCCTCCAAGGAACACTCTGGATGCACCCTCTCCAAGACATATCTGTCTGTTCTTTTGGCTGTCCATGAATATTCAGTGCTCTTCTCCAATACCACAGTTCAAAGGCATTAATTCTTCTTCTGTCATCTTTGTTCATTGTACAGCTCTCAGTAGAATAGAAGTGAAAAGACCTACATCAAATGTACCTTATTCCTCAAACTAACATCAGTCGCCCTATATATTTTGCATTACGTCTCCAGGGCTTGTTTTCATTTGGATCCACCACATTTGCAATAATGCACTACTAATTTTTTAAAAATACTTACTCATAAAAATACTCAGCAATCATTATATGAATAAAATATATTGTTTGTTATTGTTGGTTTTGGTGTACATGTTGAAAACATTCAATGAGAGTGTTTATTAGCAAGAGCCTGTGGTGCTGAAGGAAGTTCAAGCTGCTCTGAAAGAATTGGCAAAAAGCAAACGATATACTAATTGATATATTTCAACAAACAGATGCTGCTCTAGATGTGCTCATCAAGTTGGGCCAAGAAATCTGGAGGACAACCACCTGGCCAACTGACTGGAAGAGATCTATATTTGTTCCCATTCCAAAGAAGGGTGACCCAACAGTGTGGAAACTATAGAACAATCTCATTGATTTCACATGCAAGCAAGATTCTACTGAAGATTATCCAAAACCGACTGAACCAGCACATCAGCAGAGAACAAGTCCAGGCTAGGTTTAGAAGGGGTCATGGTACTAGGGATATTGTAGCTGATGTTAGATGGATCTCAGCTGAAAGCAGGGAATACCAGAGGAATATCTCTGTGTTTCATTGACTATACAAAGGTGTCTTGACTGTGTGGATCACAACAAACTGTGGCTGACTCTGAGATGAACGGAAATCCCAGAACACTTAATTATACTAATGTGAAACCAGGACCAGGAGGCAGTTGTCAGAACAGAGCAAGGGAAACACCGCATGGTTCAAAATTGGGAAGGGTGTACACCAGGGATGTGTCCTATCTCCTTTTTGCTTAATGTGGTGGTGGTGTTGATTGCCTTTGAGTTGAGCACGACTCATAGCGACTCTATGGACAAAAGGTCTGAAATCCTACTACAACTATTGACAGTTATCAAAGCTTCCTGAGGCATGTTATTTAGGAAGTGAATGTCACTCCTGCCACAAAACCTCCATAATATCTTATTGTTTTTATGTGCCATTGAATCGCCTGCGATGTATAAAATAGCTCTTCATAATCCAAGGCTGAGAGAGGATGGAGTTAGGGTTCAAATGTCACCTCTTTGGAAGATCTCTGACCATCTAGCTAAAGGAATTATCCCACACAATTTAGAAACATTTTCCTTGCTTGATGTTTGTTTTTGTCATTGAAGTATCAGCTACATGAAAGCAAGGACCTTATATGTGTTCTTCATTGACTTATCCTTGGCACTTAGAAAAGTATCCAACACATATTTTTCTCACTCACTCATTGCTATTGCGTTGGAAACCACCAACAGTTTTACAAGGATGTAAATCACATATAAGGAGATTGTCCATATTTCTCCCACTGCACAGCTATTGGCATAGAAATGGAAAAGTGCAATATTGTGTTTAAGACCACTGTGGTGCTAAAAGTTAGTAGCACATCTTAAAGATGATACCACCAGAGTTACCTCAACATGAAGTATTTGGAAAAAAATAGTTGTTCCATGAATGATGAAAGAAAGTGGAGTCAAGTCAGAGAAAGAAACAGATAGTTCTGGCAAGGTGAGTCCAAAGTCTGATGTTGCTATATCCATCACAGCACACCCGCCTTCTGCCTCCTGTTGCATACAAACATTTGTTTCCATCTGCCCATGTCAGACTCAGGGGTTTATGGGTCTGTTACTCTAAGAAACATTTGTGTGGGTTTTGTCTTATGTTCTCTCTATCCTGCTCTCAGCCCAGAGATTTGAACTTGGCAGCCCCTCAGCATTTAACCAATGGACTTGAATTTTGTTACCTTTTAGATATTCTGACAGCAAGATTGGCCTTCATATTTGGATAAAAACCAATATAGTTCCCTGTGCCTCATGGCCAAACTCGAATAAAGTCCTAGCACAAAGGAGTACAATGACGCAAACAGAAATAAGTTGAGCAACAAAATACAATATTGTCAGATCATTATCTATAAAGAAAATACTCATACTAAATAAATAATCGGCTAAGCAAATAAGGAGAAGGGATAGACTTTCCTTAGAGTATAATTCTAACCAATAAATGTATCCCAAGGAAGTAATTATTATTTACAAAGAGCTGAACAGTGGCCAACAGTGGAACAACCCAGCAAATACCACCTTCATCAAATGACCAAGGTTGGCATCATCATCATCATCTTGTGTCACAAAGAAAAGAGAAAAACATAATTTCTGAGGTATTCTTGCCAGACATATATTATGCTGAATCCAAATTAAGGGGACAAAAAAATCACCAATGAATAGCTTCAAGGTTTTAAAAGTCATGACTCCATAGGTTTGGCAGACATCAAGATCAATTGGCAAAGCATTGTCCATAAAGACAATGTTATGCCTCCTACTTTGGTGAGGGGCTATATGGTCTTAAAAGCTTTTGAGTACTCATTTAAAGAGTAACCATTGGATTTTTTTTTCCTCTCTAGAACAAAGAAGAGATTAAATATGCAATGATGTACTGAAACATTAGTTAAAAGGACTGATGGACTATACAAGCCTCAACTCCAGAACCCTGAGGCCAGAACTAGATGGCGCCTGGTTACCACCACTCTTACTGAACACTCACAAAGGTTCTTAAAGATATCTTACATCATGGTCTTAAAGAATCACAATAGATGAATCTGGGCAGAATAGAGAGAGATATTTTCTCAAAAACAGAAAACAGGCCAGATTTGCTGGTCTGATAGAGACTGGTGGAACCCACAAGTCACTCTTCAAACCTGGAATAAAACCTATTCCCTGTGGACAGACAGAAAATAAACAAGTCTATAGATTGACTACATAACAAAGGTTACTGATGAATCTTGCTCCAAAAATTCTGATGTCACATTCTTCTTCATAGAGTCCAGCATCTTGAATAATTTGCTCAGCATACAGATTAAATATGTATGGAGAAAGGATACAATTCTGATGCATGCTTTTCCTAATTTTAAACCATGTAGTGTTACCTTTCTCTGTTCTCAGGTCTACATTTAGGTTTTCTGCAATTTCCATTCTTCTGAATCTTAGCCATAATTTGTTATGATCCACACAGAAATGCCTTTGCATGTCAACAAACACAACTAGACATTCTTCTGGTATTCTTTACTTTCAGTCAGGATCTATCTGACATCAGCAATGATATCCCTGGTGATGATACTGCCTCTTGTAAATTCAGCTTGAACACAGGGCGGTTCTATGTCTTGGTACTATTCTAGCCATTTTTGAATGATCTTCAGCAGTATTTTGCTTGCATGTGATATATTATTTGATAATTTTGACATTCTATTGGATCACCTTTCTTGGAAATGGGAACAAACACGGATCTCTTCAGTTGTCCAGTTAGCTGTCCTCCAAATTTCCAGGCATACACTGGTAAGTACATCCAGGGCTCCATCTGTCATTTGAATCATGTCCGTTTGTATCACATCGATTCCTAGGGCCTTATTTTTTGACAATGTCTTCAGTGCACTTTCAACATCTTCCTTCATTGCCATTGGCTCTTGGCCATATGGTATTTCATAAAATATTTCAGTGCCAATCAATTCTTTTTGGTACAGGGATTCTGTGTATTCTCTCCATCTTCTCTTTTTGTTTTCTGGATCATTCAAGATTTTGCCCATAACATCTCTAAGTATTGTAACTCAAGGCTTGAATTTGCTTTTGAATTCATTATGCAGATGACACAAACTTGCTTGCTGAAATGAGAAAGGCTGGAAGCACTTGCTGCAGAAAGTTAAACCCTGCAGCCTTCAACATGGATTGCATCTCAATGTCAAAAAGTCAAAAATCCTCACCACTGGAATGATAGACAACATTTTGTTAGATGGAGAAAAATATTGGAACTGTCAATGACTTCATCTTAACGTGGATCCACAGTCAATACACATGGTACAAACAGTCAGGAGATCAGGAGACATATTGCACTGGGACCTCCCCAAATTATTATTAAGAAGCAGTGATGTCTGTTTGAGGACTAAGGTGCATCTGATTCAGACTACGGTCTTTTCAGTCACTTGCTATACATCTGATAGCTGGGCAATAAATAAGGATGACAAAAGAATTGTTGCCTTTGAAATGTGGTGTTGGAGAAGAGTGCTGAATATCTCATGCACTACCAAAAAGACCAGGTACGTCTTGAAAAAGGTGCATCTAGAGTGCTCCATGGAAGCAATAATGATGAAGATTCATCTCACATATTTTGGGCATGTTGCTAGGAGAGGCTATTCGTTGGAGAGGGACATCAAGCTTGGAAAGGTGGAGGGACAGTGAAGAAGATGAAGACCCTCAATCAGGTGGATTGGCACAGCAATGGGCTAGAGCGTCAGAGATTGTAGGGAAGACACAGGATTGGACAGGGTTTAGATATGCTGTTCATAGGGTCACTGTGAGTCATATTCGACTCAAGTGACTTAGCAACAACAACAATAAATAAGGTCATCAAGGAGCTCTAATCGTGTAGTACAGGATGCATGGGGCTGGTAATTGAAAGGTTGAAGATTTTAATCCACTAGTGTGAGAAAAGATTATCAGTGATAGTCTCAGGAACCCAATGCGGGGCCATCATGAGTGTAGTCACAGCGCTGGGCTGTGGCATAACATTTATCTATTGTTAAAACGTCACCAATAATACTCCTTAGAATATCCAACCATATAAAGTCAAAAGAGCACATTTACCCAAAGATGTAGCCCAGACGACAGAAAGAGGTAGACTAAAGGGATTGATCGAAATAAAAATTACAAAAAAAAAAGAAATAAAAATTACAAAGTCAGGACGGTAGGTAATGGAATTAGTGTTATAAACCAAAATGTGCATGAATGGTTGTATGTTTTGTATATTTCCCCCTAAATCATAATTATAAAATAAGCGAAAATTTTAAAATGTCATTCTTTTTTTTTTTTTTAATTTTTGTGTGCGTGTACCGTCAAATCAGATCTGACTGGTACAGGAAGAGATTGTCCCTCCTTCCCCGGCAGAGCATCTGGTGGATTTGAACCGTTCACCTCTGGGATTGTAGTTGCAGCTCCTTGCCACTAGGCCACCAGAGCTCCCCAAAATGTCATTCTTGATCTTTAATAAAAACGGAAAGGCCTTAAAGGGGGGGGGGGGTGGCTAGAAATGGCGAAGAAATTATTAGCAATTAGAGGACATCACAACTAAATGAAAAGTGAAATCTTGGACCTGTAAAAAGGCATTAGTGAGAAAACTGGCAAAATGGGCTAGCGTCTATAGATTACTGATAGCATTAATTTTCTGGTTTTGTTAACTGTAGTAAGATTATGAAGGATGTTAACAGAGAAAACAGAGTATAGGTACTACGTGGGAACTCCTTACAATATTTTTGCAATATTTCTTTAAATATGTAATTAATTGGAATTAAAATCTTACAAGAAATTGTGTATGTACAATTTCAACACGATCGTCCTTGCAAACACATCTCAGTGCGGAAAAGGGCCTGGAGAAGACGTTTTTGTCGTGCGCTTCTTTTAGTCTATTTATGACACGCAGGCCCGAGCCACAGTCCCCGGAGGGACGCGAAGCCGCGGCTTTTGAGCCAGGGGGCGGGCCGTAGCGGGGCCGGAAGCAGTGGCGCAGCTCGGCCCAGTCGAGATCCGGCTCCTGGACGGTCCCCGGTGCGGTCCACTTGTGGCCATGTCGTCGGTGAGCCCCATCCAGATCCCCCGTCGCCTGCCGTTGCTGCTCACCCATGAGGGCGTGCTGTTGCCGGGCTCCACCATGCGCACCAGCGTGGACTCGGCCCGGAACCTGCAGCTGGTGCGGAGCCGCCTGCTCAAGGGCACGTCCCTGCAGAGCACCATCCTTGGGGTCATCCCCAACACGCCCGACCCGCCCAGCGACGCGCAGGACCTGCCGGCCCTGCACAGGTATGGCGGCGGCCGCTGGGCTGCCGGGCCGGGCTGGGGTCGCACCTGCAGCGCGGAGCCTCGGCAGCGCGCTTCCAGACGACAACCGCGGACGTTTAGCAATTTGACTCGAATTCCCCACCTGCTCCCGGCTCGTCACTGCTTTTAACTTTCCAGGCCTCTCCTTCCCGGCTAGTTGCCTATCCTTTGTTTTTGTCTTTCTTCCTTTTGTTTTTAAGCTTGTTTATCCCCTTATCCGAGGTCCCCTCTACTCTTCTGCATTGCCTATTTTTCTAGTTCCCTTCTAAACGGCCCCGTTTTTCATTTCTTCCCCCCCCCCCCCCGGTCAATTACGGTAAAATGTACACAACATAAAACTTGCTGGTTTTTAACCATTTGCAGCTGTTCGGTCCAGTGCCATGAATCACCCTCCCAGGATTGTGCAATCACCACCGTTTCTAGAACATTTTCATCACCCCACACAGAAACTGTGTACTCATTACATAATAACTTGCCATTCTCCCCGCCCCCCAGCTCACAGTAACTGATTTTACTCTCTCAAGAGTTTGTCTAGTCTGTGTATTTCATATAAAGGAGATCATACAAGATTTGACCTTTGGCTCTAGTGTATTGGGTGCTGGGTGCCAAAAGGCGACTCGGCGGCGGCTTTATGAACTATATGCCCATCCTTGCAATCTCTGATATGCTTGAGCTCGTTATTGTATTCATTGCTTCAGTCCATCTTGTTGAGGCTCTTCTCTCATGTGTCTGGCTTATTTCACTTAATGTACTGTTTTTAAGGCCTATCCCTGCTGTAGCATAGACTTCATTCCATTTTATGGTGGAATCACATTTTGATGTTTGCGTTGAGTCAGAACCGACCCATAGCTGACCTTCCGGTGGATTTTCCAAGGCAGTTGATGCACAGGAAGAGATAGCCTGGCCTTCTCCTATGGAGGCTCTGGTGGATTTGAACCGTGGACCTTCAGGATCACAGCACAGCTTCTTACCACTAGAACAGCAGAGCTCCCTAAATTCTTTTATATAAGCCAGCTAGGCAGTGGGAAACCAGATGAGCAGGCTCATCCCATAAAGATTTACAGCTTTAGAAACTGCTACAAGGGAGCTCTAGTGACAAGAAACTGCACTGCAATCTCAGAGGTATGTGGTTCGAATCCACCAGATGCTCTTCCGGAGAAGGAGGAGCAATCTCCTCCACTACCAGTCAGATCTAATTTGATGGTACACACATAAAATAAATTTTAAAAAAAGAAAGAAACTGCATACAGGTTCACTGCGAGATAGAATTACCTGTTGGTAGTGGGTGTGCTTATAGACAGGAGCCTTGGAGGTGTAGTGGTTAAAGCATTCACCTACTAAACCAAAAAGTTGGTTGGAACCCAGCAGCTGGGGGCAAATTGTAGTGTCCTTCTGTAAAGCTTTCTAGCTTTGGGAACTCTATGGAGCTGTTCTGTTCTGTCCTCTGTGGTTGCTATGAGGTGGAATACACTCAGTATTGCGTTTGGTCTACATTTTGTAGGTACATGTATTGTATAGTCCTCAATGACTGGGCTGATGTCTGTGGTCCCATTTATTGGTT
>NW_006399771.1:136338-171070 GCF_000299155.1 Elephantulus edwardii
TATTAGCTTATTATAAAGGGAAAGCAGCTTTCTGTTTCTCATTTACCCTTAATGGTTTTAATAATCTATATTATCAGCAGGGACCAGTCTGAGAGTCTGCTTAGTAGAAAAAGTCTGAAAAAGAGGAGGATCCTTAACAAGATGAATTGACACTGTGACTGGAACAAGGGACTCAAATATAGTGAGCCCACAATTGAAAAATTGCGATAGTAGGTTTTGTTCTGCTGTACACAGGATTGATGGTGGCCTAGTGGTAAGGAGTATGCTGCCAGCCCAAAGGCACACTGTTCAAATCCACCAGCTGCTTTGTGGGAGAAATAGGGGCAGTCTCTCCCTATGCACTTTACTGCTTCTGAATACCTACTATAGCGTCAGCTGTGGATCAGTTCCAGTTCAGTGGTACATAACAACAGAACAATGGTTTTAAAGACCTGAAACCCAAGCTCACAGGAGTCTAGGTGAAATGTAAGCAGGTGAGGCAGAAGACTCAGGGTGCAGGTTCCTGGACTTTGTCTGGTGTTCCAGCCGGTGGCGGTGGTGGCTGCTTCTTCTACTCGGGTGAACAGTGGCTTGGGCAGAGTTCACAGGATCCCTCCCACTTGTTCTGTTTCACTGCTCCTGTGTTCTCCGCTGGCCCCTCGGACACTGGCAGCAGCAGCAGCAGCAGCAATCAAGTTGGGCAGAAGCGGGCTTCCACGACATTTTAATACAATATTCACACAGCAGACAAGTTACATAAAACCCTATTTCACAGAACATAGTCCTGGACATTGGGCAGCGTATATGCGTATAAAGTGAGAGCCTGAATATGTGTAAGGCAGACGTGTCAGCAGAGAGTTCAAATGCAGTGAAATCTGGGAGCACTGGAAGCTGGTGGGGTTGTCTTGTGTTTCTGGATATCACAGCTTTTCCACCTTGGACAGGGTGCACATTAACACTTAACTCTAGTTTGATCCAGTGCAAAATATTTTTGTTTTCCTTTTTTGACAGGTACTTGCTTTACACAGCTTCCAGCTGTCTCAGGTTTCTCTGTATTTCCACTAAACGGGGAGCACTGGTGGCCCAGGGGTAAGAAGCTGTGCTGTAATCCAAAGACAGTTGGAAGAGCAGAAGAATAGGCAATTAACTGCCTCTGAACCCCCACCCCCCGGCCAGGGTCAGCTCTGATGATAACAACAACCACTAAAATAAGCAATAAAGTGGTAAATTGACACCTTATCAAAGGTGGAAAACTTCTGAAATCTGGAAAAACAAGGCAGTCCTGTCAAATTCCAGCTTTCCTTGTCCTACATTTTATTCCATACCTTCTACATAGACATACTACAACACTGCAGTTCTAGACGTACTACTATACGTCCTACACTTTATTAATAGTACTGTTTTTTTACCTTTTTGGCTGTAAATAATGCCGCAGAATATGTTGATGTACAAGTATCTGCATAAGGGAACTCTGGTGGCTCAGTGGGTATGGAGTGGTGCTGCCAGTGCAAAGGTACACAGTTCAAATCCCCCAGTTGTTATGTGAGAGCGAAATGGGCAATCTCCTCCTGTGTGATTTCCTGTCTCTAAAACCTGCTGGAGGGGAAGCGGTAGGTCGGTTTCAACTCCATAGTATACAACAAAACAAGTATCTGAGCTCTGCTTTGAACTTGGCATACCCAGGAGTAGAGGTAGTACACTTAGCATTTTGAAAACTGTCACACATTTTCCATTTCCACATCCTGGTAAGGAGCTTTGATTCCTTAGTGGTAAGGAGTTGCACTGCTAACCCAGAAGCTTGTGGTTCAAGTCCACCAGCTGCTTCTTTGGAGAAAGATGGACAGTATCCTCCCATGCAACTTACAGCCTCTGAAAACCCACTAGAGGCTCAGCTATGAGTTGGTTCCGACTCAAGAACACATAACAACAACTAGAAAATTTTAAGTTATATTGTTGTTGCTTGCTGTCAAATCAGAACCGACCCATAGGTGACCCTTCAGTGGGTTTTCAGAGGCACTTAATTGCATGAGAGGAGATATATGTGGCTCGTAGGTTGCGTAAGGTTCTCAAAAATATTATCTTCAAACTCACACCCCACACCTCTTTAACCTGAAGTTATCCCTCTAAAATTTAGGGTTTCTGACTCAGGCTAGATTTCAGAAGGTATGAACCACATCCATCGCCACCGAGTCGATTTTGATGGAAGAAAGCAGCTGCCTCATAGTGTTTTCAGAGCTGTAAATCTTCACACAAGTCAGCTGTCTGATATTTCTCCTGCAGAACAGCTGGTGGGGTTTAACCACCGATCTTTTCATTTTAAGCCAAGTGCTTAATCGCTGCACCACTGGAACTCTGTCAGAAGTTCTGTCAATAATAGGATACCATCTTTTTACCTCAAATTTTGTGACTGTGTATACTTAAGGCGATCCATACCCTCAGCTTTTCAAAGGAGTCTCTCTTTGAAAAGAAAACAGAAATCCTTACCAACTCATTACTAGCCCTTGTTATTCAGAAGTGGCTTTTTCCCAAGCATGCAAAACATTTTGGCTTGCCTACATCTAATTTGCTTTAGTTATTTCCTGAATAAAGCTGGCCATTTTTCAAGGTTGGGTGATTTGAAATGAATGCTGCTTTCCCCACACACAGCCCCCCAGTTCCTTAAACCCTTAAACCTTTGCTTATTTCTCTTATAACTTTTGGCTTGTTGTGCTCAAACAGTTGCCTCTTGAGACAAACGCGCTTGCGATTAGATCTTTTGCTGTATTTCTAATGTATCCATGTATGTAAACTAGGCATGAGTCTACTGCGAATTTTAATTTTATTTCTGTTTGAAAGACTACTTGCTAGTATTTTGGGGGCACGACTTTTGGAGGACCTGGTTGATGTAAATATTTAAATGCTTAGCTACTAAGCAAAAACTTGACAGTTTGAACTACCTGGAGATGCCTCACGACAGGCATATGTGATCACAGCCTTGGACACACACACACACGTGCACGCACACACACACACACACAAGGTCGCTAGGAATCAAATTGACTTGATGGTAACTCCTAGCAGCAGTAAATCTTTCTAAAACAGTAATAGCTAGATTTTCCTGATTGATGTAATTAGTAGTGTTCTGAGAATGTGAAAACTAACCCGGGATGTTCATAGTGTGCCCAAGTTTTGAAAGAATAGCAGTGTTAAAATGGAAACATTTTTGTTAGAAAATGCACAATGAAGAGTTCTTTGTAGAATTTTAGCATTTGAAGGACACAGTACACAATGTAGTTATAACAGAAATATTATTTGCTACTTGAAAAGTCTATGGAAAGATGACACTGCTTTCCTTAGTAACAGAGTCGGTTCCTTTTCTCTGGTTAAACCTTTAGAATGCTCTAAATTTTAACAATGTGCTTTGTAGTACAAATACTGAGTTATCCATATCCTTACTTTCTAGACTCAAACATGTCCTTTCCCCAACGTACCTGTTTTGCCAGATGGTAGGAATCCTTCAGATGGAAGGGAAGGTACTCTGCTCCAGTCTCTTGTTTATACCATCCAGGTGACACTGTCTGCAGATTTGAAGGAGCAGCAGAAATTATTTGCTCCTTGCCACACAAGAGAAGCAGAGCCAGATGTTGACTTACCTGCACGCTTCCTTCTCCCTTTTAAAGTGCTCAGCCCTCTCTGCGTATGGCTGAGCAGGTGTGGTGCTTGGCTCAAGGCCCTCCTCAGAATCTTCGTCCCTGCAGCGTGCCTCTTGGCTCCTGTGCCAGAGGACACCATTCTTGTAACTGCTTAATTGCTTGTGACTATCCCATTATTCTTGTAATGAAAAGTATTATTTCTTTTCACTTTCCCCCCTTTTATTATTATAAAGATGGACGTCAGGTAGTCTGACATTCTTGTTCAAACCCTACCTCTTCTGAGTAAAGGCTCTCTGTCCTCATAGTGCCGATTCCTCAGTCTGTCTTCATTTGTTGATTTTCTTCTTTATATCTCAGATCCTACATTAGTTTCATTGTCATTTGTGTATTGAAAAACTAATGTTTCATGCATAATATACGCATTGTTTTGTAAATCAGATTCATTCTATATGCCATTTGTATATATGATAAGTGTCATCAGCCATGCAAGAAATAACTGGCTGGTAATAGTAAGAGATTTTAAGTTTAGTTTTGGCGATTAGCAAATATGTAATGAGTAATTCAGATTTTCTTATAGTTACTCTTTATTAAAGAAAATACACATAAGAGTGTTATTCCTTAAATTCAGAAATGATATTTTAAGAAAGGCATGAGAATCAAAAGTCCTTAATAACAAAAACCTCTATTATAAGGTTGGGGCTGTTTAATAAACCCTTGCCATGTTTCTAAACCATTATTAATTATAATAATAAAATTTGTTCCAAATATTCAAGAAGTTGAATAGGTTAATTACAAACCAGAATTTTTTGGAGGAGGGAAAAATATATTAGCATTTAGATAGATCAAAACAAAATTTAAAAGCTGTTCTGGTAATTCTTTTCCAGAAATGTATACTTGTTCCTTTGTTTCTAAAGTTTTATTAGACAGTTTTCTCTTCATTAGCCATCAGAAGCATTTCAACATTGTTTGCTGCCCTTGGGGGTTACATGCTCAGTGGAACAAAATGATGTCTGGGCCTAGGGCCTTCCCCCAGGGTCAGTTGTAGATCCTACTGTAGAGATTAAATAGGGGTTTCATCATAGCATGATTTTCCAAAGCACATCACCAGACCTTTCTGCTGCACTCATTCAGCATTCCTTTGTCATTGGTGGATGCCATCTAGTTGATTCCAACTCATAGTGACCTCGGGAGATAAGGGTAGACCTGTCCCGTAGGATTTTCTTAGTTGTAGTCTTAGCCTCCAATCTTCTGCCTAACCACTGAGCACTCCACCACCATCAGGGCTCCTTGCTCATTGTCAAAACCACATGCAAATCTCCACAGACGAGTGACTGGTATGACGTCCCCTGGCCCAGGATCAACCCTGACAGTCCAGCGTGGAAAGCGAGAAAGCTACCACTGAACCTCCCTAAACTAGTTGCTGTCAAACTGGTTCTGTCTCATGGCTCGACCTCGTGTTCCAGAATAGACCTGCGCTCCACAGGGATTTCAGTGGCTGGTTCCAGGGCACTTGTGGTGGACTTGAACCTCTAGCCTTTGTGTTAGCAGCTGAGAGTATTAATTCTTTCCACAGGGAATTCATGTAATCATTAGTTATTAAATAATAGCTGTCTTTTCTATTACCCAAGCCACTTACAAATTATGCTAATAAATATTGCCAGCTTATCTCAAAACACTTGCTGGTGCTCATTTGAAATGTATACTTAGACCAGGAGGCAGTCACAAGAGCAAGGCAACACTGTATGGCTCAAAATCAAGAAAGTGTGTGCCAGGGCTGTATCCTTTCCCCATGCCTTTTCAATCTATATGCAGAACAGATCATTTCAGAGGCTGGACTTGATGAGGAGGAATGAGGCATCAGGATTGGATGAAGACTCATCAACAACCTGTGTTTTGCAGATGACACAACCTTGCTTGCCCGAGTTGAGGAGGAGCTGAAGCACTTGCTGTAAAAGGTCAAGAAGTGCATTCTCCAATATGGATTGTAGCTCAACATCAAGAAGACAAAGATTCTCACCACTGGGCCAGTTGGCAGCACCGGGATAGAAGGAGAAGAGATTGAGGTTGTTAACAATTTTAGCTTGTTTGGCTCCATGATTATAACTGTTAGCCCCAGCAGTCAGGCAATCAAAAGACAAGTTACATTGGGACAATCTGCTGTTAGGGACCTCTCGAGAGTGCTTATGAGCAGCAGTGTCATTCTGGAGTCTTACATGCACCTGATCCAGGCCATGGTCTTCTCAGTTACTTGCTATGTATATGAGAGCTGGACAGTGACTAAGGACGACAGAAGAATCAATGCCTTTGAGCTGCAGTGCTGGAGAAGAGTTGAATATAACATGGTCTGCCAAGGGAACAAACAGATTTATTCTGGAGAGGGTGAAACCAGGTTTGCCCCTTGGAGGCAAGGATTTTGAAGCTCTGTCTCACATACTTTGGGCATGTTGTTAGGAGGGACCAGTCCTTAGAGAGGGACATCATGCTTGGAAGGATGAAAGGTCAGCTCAGGAGAAGACAACCCCGGATGAGATGGATTGACATCGTGACTGTGGGAATGGGATTAGGTGTATTGGAGTCAGTGAGACTGGCTCAGGACTCAAAGCTGTTGATCATAGGATCACCGTGAGGAGTAGTAGTCAACTACATGGCACATAACAACAAACTTTAGGTACAGATGCCCACTGTGGTGGGGAGAAGAGTACAATTTGCCAAATAATTTGATTCCTTTTTCATCTTTTTTGGCCTTGTAACTGCAGGTAACTAATTAGACTTACCCTTTGTGAATCTCAGTTGCTCACTTGTAGTAAGGAGATAGTACTACTTAGGAAAGCTTTTATGAGCTGCAAAGCAGTTAAATTGGGAGCTCTTAACATAACTCCGTTTCAGAATTATACAGATCATACTAGTTGCTGTCAAGCTATGTTTGGCTTTTTATATTTTACAAAACCCCAGGTAATAGGAGATCCCAAGTAATAGTTTCAGAAATTCGTTAGGCTGTGAGAACATTAGAGTAATTAGTATGTAGAATAAATTCAAGCCACGGGTTTCAATGATTAAGGATACTACGGGTAGAATATTGAATGATTCAGGAAGCATTAAAAGAAGGTGGAAGGAGTAGACAATCATTGTACCAAAAAGAATTGGATGACATGGAAGAATATCAAGAAACAACATATGAGCAAGAGGCAGTGGTGATGAAGGAGGAAGTTCAGGCTGCTCTGAAGGACTTGGCAAAAAATAAAGCCCAGGAATTGATGGAATACCAATTGACATATTTCAGCAAACAGATTCTGCATGTGCTCACCAAGTTGTGCCAAGAAATCAGGAGGACAACTACTTGGCCAACTGACTGGAAGAGATCCATATTTATTCCCATTCCACAAAAAAGTGACCCGACAGAGTGTGGAAATTATCGAACATTATCACTAATATCACACACTAGCAAGGTCCTGATGAAGATTATCCAGGAAAGACTTGAACAGTGCATTGACAGAGAACTACCAGAAATACAAGCTGGGGTTAGAAGAGGTCTTGATACTAGGGATATTGCCAATGTCAGATGGATTTTGGCAGAAAGCAGAGAGTACCAGAAGAAGGTCTTATCTTTGTTTCCTTGACTATGCAAAGGCTTTTGACTGTGTGGATCACAACAAATTGTGGCTAACCTTGAGGAAAATGGGAATCTCAGAACACTTGATCGTGCTTATATGAAACCTATACTTGGACCAGAACAGAGCAAGGAAACACTGCGTGGTTCAGAATCAAAAAAGGAGTGTGTCAGGGATGCAGCCTGTCTTTGTCCCTTTTCAATCTGTATGCAGAACAGATCGTTCAGGAAGCACGGCTTTATGAGGAGGAGTGTGGCATCAAGATTGGAGGAAGACTCATTAACAACCTATGATATGCAGATGGCACAACCTTGCTTGCTAAAACTGAAGAAGACCTGAAGCACTTGCTGCAGTAGGTCAAAAACTGTAGTCTTCAATATGGATTGAAGCTCACCGTCAAGAAGACAAAGATTCTCACCACTGGGCCAATTGGCAGCACCATGATATAGATAGAGAAGAGATTGAGATTGTTAGCAGTTACAGCTTGCTTAACTCCACAATCAACATTCTTAAGACCTGCAATCAGGAAATCAAAAGACAAGTTACATTGGGAAAATCTGCTGTCATGGACCTCTCCAGAGTGCTGAAGAGCAACGATGTCAGTCTAGATACAAAGGTGCGCCTAGTCCAGGCCATGGTCTTCTCACTTACTTGTTATGCTTCAGAGATCTGGACAGTGACTAAGGATGACAGAAGAAGAATAAATGCTTTTGAGTTGTGGTGCTGGAAAAGAGTCTTAAACATAACATGGACTGCCAAGAAAACAAATAGTCTGTCTTGAAGAGGGTTAAAGCAAGTCTCTCCTTGGAGGCTAGGATTTTGAAACTCCATCTCACTTATTTTGGGTACATGGCCAGGAGAGATCAGTCCTTGGAGAAGGACATCATGCTTGGAAGGGTGGACGGACAGTGCAGGAGAGGAAGACGCAGTGACTGGGGTGTTGGGGGTTGGTGTGTCAGAATTAGTGAGACTGGCTCAGGACAGGGAAGGGTTCAGAGCTTCTGTACATAGGGTCACTATACAGCACAGTCGATTCAACATCACATAGCAACAATAACATACTATAAATGGTTGTTTTAATTTAAGCCTCTTGTTTAGAGTCAACAAGACCCTGGGGAGGACCTTTGTATTTAAAGTCGGTTGTTATATTTTGGAGGAACATTCTTAGTGGTACAGCACTCTTCTGTCAGTATGCTGTACTGAGGTAATCTGGGTTTGCTGTGATGCTGAACCTTGTGCCATTGGAGTGTCAAATACCATAACGGTTATCCATGGTGGATAGTATTTGGTGGAACTCCCAGTTTTAAGACAGGTTTGGAAGCAGTAGTGGCATCCACTTCCTAAACAACATACCTCCAGAAACTCTATGAATTTTTATAAATGTTGATAGTCAGTGATGGACCCCAAATGATTAAGTTGATCTCCCATCTGGAGGTTCGAATTTGTGTCTCCTCTCTCCTCCTTGGTTTCTCGTTTGTAATTCCCTTAGGCCAAGGATCTGGCTTCACATCTGTGTGTTCACAGAACTGTGACGTGTTTCTGCATTGTATAAATATTTGGTAATTGTGTAAGCATCATCTGCGGTGAAAGAAGTTTTAGCTGGTTTTTCATCAGTGTAGACACTGCTCACCTTGACATAAATATACCATGAGCTGCAAAAGGAACAAGGCTGTCCTAGAAGAGGGGCTCCTGAGGAATGTGAGATTTTTGTTTCACATACATGATATCTAGAGGGGCAAGTCCCTGGAAAAAGGCATGGTGCTTAAAAGAGGATCAGAAAAAAGACAGCGAGGTGGATTGACACAAGTTGGAACCCACCCCTAGCTGACCCTGCAGCAGGTTTGCAAGGCTGTCACGTGCATTAGAGGAAATGGTCCATCTTTCTCTTATGAAGTCACTGGTGGATTTGAACTGCCAGCGAGATGTGTCCTTAGAGTTAACAGCACAACTCCCTTCGGACAGACAGCTGTCCCCTGATATATACGATGACTAAAAAGCGTAAAGAATGATGGGGATAGCTTGGAATAAACCGAGTGTCCGAGTGATGTCACCAAAGAACTTAAAATCTGAGGAGGGAAAAAAGTGTATTATAAAGTGATTTGGTGGGAGGGAGAGTAGGGCAGAAAATAAGTATCAGTGAATGAATCAAAATTCAACCTTTCTGTAAACTTCCACTAAGATCACAATAAAAAGATTTTTTAAAAAGATTTGTCAAAGTTACACATAATCTGTGAAGAGTTCGGATGGCAAAGTAGTTAAGCGCTTGGCTGCCGAAAGGTTGGTGGTTCAAATCTACCAGTGGCTTTGCAGGAGAAAAGACCTGGCTGTCAGCTCCTGTCATGACTGGTTACAGCCTAGGAAATTCTCAGGGATAGCTCTGCTCTGTTCTGGAGGATTCCTGTGCACCACAATCAGCTGGACAGCGTGCAGCAGAAGCACACGTAATCCCTCGAATAAATAGTTTTTAGCAAAGTAATCAAAATTTACCTGTGTACACCTATTGTCTTTGTGTTTTTTTGACTCACAGTGACCCTGAAGCACAGGCAGAGCTACTTCATGGGGTTTCCCAGGTGAAATCTTAACTGCAAGCATCTTTTTCTCCTGCAGAGTAATTGGTTGGCTTGAACCATCAGCGTTTTGGTTACCAGTCAGGTGTTTTAATCACTGTCCTACCAGGACTCCCGAGGGACCACATGCTAGATGCTAAAGGAGCATTTTAATTTCTTTCAAATGTTCTCTGGGGTATTTCTAGGAGCCTTGATGGTACAGTGGATTAAGCTGTAGTCTGCTAACCAAAAGATCAGTGGTTTGAATTCTGTGGCAGGAAGATGTGACTGTGTACTACCATAGAGATTTACAGCCTTGGGAACCTGAAGGAGCCGTTTTCCTCCATCCTGCATAGGATTGCTGTGAGTTAGAGTACCCACTGCCATTGATTCATAGCCGCCCTTCCACGGAGTCCAGGGCTGTAAATCTTAACGGGAGGAGTTGCTGATCTTTCTCCTGGGGAGCAGCTAGCTAGGGGATTCTTAGCAGCCTGACACCTTGTTGGCATAATGTGATGAGTTGCCTCTCATAAAGTTGGCAGCTGCAATCCATCAGCCACCTTCCAGGAAAAAGATAGGCAGTTCCCTCCACTCTGGAGGGGCACAGAGGGCTGAACTTGACTCTGTGAAGGGCGGTAGGTCTGTGTTAAAGTGCATTTGGCAGCAGTGCATTTGGGTTTGGAGTCTTTTAATGAATGTCTCCGAATAGGTGGTAGTTTTTGCAGGATATTTCTTACCTACCATGTAAATGCTCAGAGTACTTACCAGAATCTCTTTTCTGTCTGTTTTTCAGGATTGGGACGGCTGCATTGGCAGTTCAGGTCGTGGGTAGTAATTGGCCCAAGCCCCACTATACTTTGCTGATCACCGGCCTGTGCCGTTTCCAGATCGTACAGGTCTTGAAAGAGAAGCCATATCCTGTTGCTGAAGTGGAGCAGTTGGACCGACTGGAGGACTTCCCCAGCGCCTCAAAAACGAAGGAGGAACTCGGGGAGCTCTCAGAGCAGTTTTACAAATACGCTGTCCAAGTGAGTTGCTTTTCTTATTCTATCTTAAACCCTTTTTAACTTAGTTCCTGTGCTTCCCTCAGAAATGGTGAATCTGTTGGGTGGTGTTTTAGGATAGCATAAGTTTAAATGATAAAGTCTCATAATAATACATTTTACTCTGCTTTTGTCAGGGATTGTACCAAAATAATATTAGTGAAACCATTCTAAAAAAGTTCCACTTTTTCTACCTAGAGCTTTTCTTTACAACTTTCTATGTGTCTATACAGTTATTAAACATAAATATTTATAATGTTAAAAAAGTAAAGCTCTACAGAGATGCTGTTTGGCCCATGCATGGTGATTACCTTGGAAGAGTCCTAAGCATCTAGTAGATTGACTTCAAAAATAGTTAAAACCCCCTTTGACTACTATAATAGTTAAGTTTCAAGATCAGTGAAAACACCCATTAGCTACTGTAAAACTGGAAAGCACATATTGGGCATGCATTAAGTATTTGACTCCTTAATTTGGTGGATTTTTTTTTACTCATTTTCTTGAGGAGAAAGCTCCTCTTTTACCTACCTACCTACCTCATTGTGTTTCTGACCTTATTGAAATATGTTGTAAAATGTAGTCTTGGCTGCTTTTCTGTTGTTATAATGTAGTAAATACAGCTGGCTGTATGACAAACATATAATGTCTTGATTATGAAATCAATATTTTCTAAAAAGCACAGCCTATTTGTGCAATGTGTCATTTGAAGTGACACTTCTAGTGTAGTGACCAACTGTAGAAAAGTAGCACATTTAGAGCTTCAGGGTCACTTGGAGAATTAGAATAATTGTATATACTATTTAGGAATGAAGGAAATAGGGGTGGGGAATAGAATTTCTTTTCCTTTTCGGGAGTAATGCTCCCTGGGTGTCTATGACTAACTTTATAGCTTATTTCATGTTTCTGTTTCTTTTTTTATAGAAATTTCTTGGACATAAAAATTTTATAATGACTGCATTTATATTTAGAGAAAAGCAAACCATCATAAATCTTAAAATAATACACCTAATTTTTCACTGGTTTTTGGTCCTGGTCTGTATTCTTTTTTTTTTTTTTTAATATCCCCAGGTAATTCTCATATTTACCATTTTTAATTAAGTACTTTTATTAAGTTGGGGTATCATCATAATAACATGTATCATTCCCCTCCCCTTTTTTTTTACTGTCCGCTTGATGTTTCTCTGCTGTTTTCTTACCGTCTCTCACTGACTTCAATAACCTCCTTTACTGATTGTCTATTTTCTTCTATCTCTAAGTAAGCCATTCTATTTACTGAGCCTTTAAAAAATGTTTTTGGGCATACCTCTTCCCAGGTGAACACCTGCAGTGGATACCAAGTCACTGCCATCAAGTCAGTTCCTGTTCATGGCAACCCGCTATTGGGTTCCTGAAGCTGTAAATCTTTGTTGGAGATGGCCCACCTGTCTCCTGCGAAGCACCTGGTGGATTTGAACCATCAGCCTTTCAGCTAGCAGCCCAACACATAACACTTTACACCACCAGGGCTCCTTACCAGATATAAAATCCATATTTCTTAGTCAAACACTAAGACCCTTCACAGCTGGATCTAGGTCTGTGGATTTTGCCTCAGTTTTAGTTACTCCTCCATGTGCTCCTGGTTTAACCACATTGCTCTTGCATGTCTTGGTGAATTTGCCTTCTGTTCTCTATAAGAAATGCTCCTCCTTCTCTGAATTTTCATGTTCTATTACATGCTTTTCCAACTTGTTTGGACTATTAATGCTGCTTTCTCTATGCCTCCGCAGTTCTTTATGTATATCTTCTAAAATTCAGGTTTCTTAGTTTTACATTAAGGCCTTTCATTGCTAGACCTTTTTCTTTTCAGTGTTGTCTGATACTCATAAACCTCTTTCCAAATTGAGTTTATCCTCACTTTAGCTGTTCTGTACTGAGCAGCATGTGGTGTCTGGCAGATAGAGTGCAGGGAGGGAGTGTTGCCTGTTTAACCTGCAGGCAGGCCCGGGGGCGATGACCTTGCGCCTCAGGAGGCGGCCTCCTGCTTGCCCTTTAATTTCATGTACATTTGCCCTTGCTCAGAAATGATGGACCCAATGCCTACTCAACTGCAAATTCCTCTTCTCAGTCACCTTCATTCAGTTCCTGCATATACAGCTTCAAAATAATTTTAAAAGGTTTGAGCTTCTCCTTGGCTTAAAGTAAGGATAAGTAAGAATTGTATCACCTGTTTTGACTTACATACGAATTCCCCTTACAGACTTCAAACCAGTTTAGGTGCACATTTAGTTCATAAACTACTGTTTGTGTTTTCTTAGCATGATTTGCTGGAGGCAACAGGCTGTAGATTTTATTAATTTTATTATTACTATTAGCATTATTATTATTATAAAGATCTCGTGGCCATTTAAAAAAAAAAGGCTGTTGAAGCAGGAACAGATGCTTTTGAAGCAATTTAAAATTCCCCTGCTGTCCAAGAATGTGATTCTGATTTTATAGGACTATAGCTCTGTGGTTGAAGGAAAAAGCTGGTTCTTAACCAGTTTGATATCCACTGCTGTACAGGATGGCTGTCTTCTTTGATGTGGTTCTCAGAGCCCATCGTAATGATTTTTGCATAAACTGTGGGTTGTATTTAAGATACACCATCCCAGGCATACCTACGAAACTTTGTGATAGTCTGTTTTACAGGGTTTTTTTAGGATTACAGTAATAGGAGTTTTTTTCTCTTTCTAGAGATGATTTTTGCTCAGTAAGTCAGTGTCCATTGTTTATGTGAACCTTAAGTGTGGCTCTAATACACTAGACATTAAAGCTCTGGCAGGGTCGAGTAGTATATATAATGCCTTTTTGCAAAAAGAACCCTACTTAGTAGAGAACTTGGCTTTGACTTCTTGTCTACAGTTCTTTAGACAAAACAAAGCTGCTTTGAACTTCCTTTTCTTTCTCTGCAAAGTAGAAGAGATAATGCCAACCATATTACAGATTTCTGCAGGAAAATAGGGGTTTCTTTTTATGAGTTTGAAATTCATTCCTTTGTAACCATACCACATTTGTTGGGTTTTGGGGGGTGGGTTTTTGGTTCTTGTTATGTGCAGTCCAACTGAAATCATTCATAGCTGACCCTCCATAAGGTTTTTCAGAGGCTACCAATCAATCACACAGGAGAAGATTGCCCGTCTTTACCTGTAGAGCTCGCTGTAGAGGTGGATGATAACTCCTTGCCTTTGGGTTGACGGTGAAACTCCTCACCCTTTAGGCCGTCAGACCTCCCTCTGTTGTTACTAGATTAACCTTATTTTTTTTTGTCCTTAAGACTTCTTTGCTTAGTCATTGGTTCTTGTGATTCACAAATCTGAGTCAGAGAGATAGATATTTATTATATACCATATGGTATTCAGTAGTAGTTCATTGTATTATTCTGATAAATTTTGAACTTTTTTTTTCAAAATTTTAAAGATAAAGCATAGATTTACAAAAGCTTGTAAATATTCAGCTGTGAGCCAGTTTTTAGTGTGAAACTTTTGAGACTTTTTTTCCTTTTTGTTCTGATTGACGTTTTGAATGAATGTCACTTTTCTCTTTGAGGCCTACATGCACAGTAATAAATATTCACAATGATCTTTTATTTCAGAAGAAGACTGATTCTCAAACACTTAACCTTTCTGTGAATCTGAAATTTGTGAAAATTCACAAATAATTTGCATATTTCAATAAAAGACTGTTTTTCCCTTCTAGTTGGTTGAAATGTTGGACATGTCTGTCCCTGCTGTTGCTAAATTGAGAAGTCTTTTAGATAGCCTTCCAAGGGAAGCGTTACCAGATATTCTGACATCAATTATCCGAACAAGCAACAAGGAGAAGCTCCAGGTACAGTGTTCCCTTCTTGAATGCCAAATCACTTTGTCACTTTTTTAAATTGGAGCGGGATAGCTCTGTTTATATTTTCATTCTCATGGACTTCTTTTCATTTTCTTCAGTTTCAATTTGAACTTGAATATGAGCAGTTAATAGCCTGTTCCACAGTCAATGCCGGCCTTGTTTTGACTGCCAGTATTGAACTTCCTAGTCGTCTTTTTTCATATATTATTATGCTAATCCCTGTGCAGTTCATCAAGTGAGGTCCATGTGTGAAGTCGCCACTTATGGTTTTTTTAAAAGGTTTTTGCAATGAATGAACCACTGATTGTACAAAATTCTTTTGTTCCCTCTCCAGCCCCATTTTTGTACCAATGTCATATTTCCTAACTACCATTCTTTCCTCTTTGTTTCTAAGTTTTGCATTTCAGTCACTAATTATGTGTAATGTATCTTGATTGTATGTTTAGTCCATTTCAGAGTGTACAAGTTGGTAGAAGTCCTCATTTACTTTGTCTTTGGCTTTAATAGTTGGTGCATATATTGGAATAATAGTTGTAGTAACAAATCTTCCTTATTGATGGTATCCTGTCACTTGCCGCACTGTACTTAGGGATAGATTTTTTTTTTTTAATTTTTTTTTTTCATATTGATTGTATCGTATCACTCATTGCATTGTACTTCAGGATGGATTTTCGTGTGTGTGCCAATTTTAATTACATCTTTATTTGAGACATTGCCTTTTCTATTTATAATAGAAAATAATAAAGTGCAATGTTACTGCCTTTCCCTATGCACATTCCATATTCAAGTATTGAGAATGCCCAGAAATTTAGTCTAGGAGTTTGAACATCAAAATTGCAGTGCGCTAAAAATTTGGGTCCTTCAAAAAAAATTTTTTTAAGTATTAAGATTGGCTTAGTCAACCTCTTCAGTGGTGGGTCCAGAAGAGGCACCACCAGATAGGGGAGCTCTATCCCCAGCGAAGCTGCTGGACATGCCTCCAGCACTCTGATACAGCCTGGTGGTGATGGGGTTACAGACCTTCTCCAGCTCCTTCTGCTGATGCTCAGATTCCTCCTTTTCTTCAGCCTGATTCTCATCGAGCCAGTTGGTCATTGGTCAAGGCTCTTCTGCTTGTCCTCATCATTGATCTTGCTTGAAGCTTTTCATCTTCAACTGTTGTTTTCTTATTAAATGCGTAAGACTCAAGGGAATTCTTAGAAGACACCTTATCTCTCTGCTTCTCATCTTCAATTTTGTATTCCTCAGCCTCCTGGACCATTCATTCCATGTCTTATTTACTCAAGCGGCCCTTGTCATTAGTGATACTAATCTCGTTTTCTTGCCCAGTATTTTTGTCTCTAACAGAAACATTTAGAATACCATTGGCATCAACATCAAAGGTGACTTCAATCTGAGGAACACCACAAGGTGCAGGTGGTATGCCAGTGAGTTCAGACTTGCCAAGTAGGTTGTTATCTTTAGTCATTTCATGCTCGCCCTCCTAGACCTGAATGAGTACACCAGGCTGGTTGTGTGAGTAGGTTGGACGGACTGCGTCCGCTTGGTAGAATGGTAGTAGTTTGCTTGATGAGGACAGTCATGACTCCAGTAGCAGTTTCAGTACCAAGGGAAAGTGGAGTGACATCCAGGAGTGGAAAAGCTTGAATATTTTCAAATTTGTCTCCAGAGGGAATGGCCACCTGGATAGCTGCACCATTGGCAACAGCTCTTGATGCTCTTGTTCAGTTCCTTTCCATTGAAGAAATCCTGAAGAAATTTCTGGATCTTAGGAATTCTGGTAGAACCACCCACCAAGGACTCTGTCATGGATCTGTGACTTGTCTACTCTGGCATCCCTCAGGGCTTTCCGTACAGAATCCAGAGTACCATGGAAGAGATCAGCATTCAGATCTTCAAAGTGGGCTCGGGTAATGGAAGGATTGAAGTTAATTCCCTCATATGGAGAATTAATCTCAGTACTAGCCTGGGTGCTGGAAGAAAGTGTGCTCTTTGCACACATACAGGCACTGACAGGCCTCTTATTTTCACTGATGTCTTTCTTATGATTGCACTTGAACTCTGTAGTGAAATAGTTGACTCTTCTGTTGTCAAAGTCTTCTCCACTTAAGTGGGTATCTCCAGCTGTAGATTTGACCTCAAATATTCCATCCTCAGCAGTGAGCATTGACACTTTAAAGTGTGCAAAGTCAAAGATCAGCCCGTTCCTTTCAGTGCCCACTTTTGTCAAAACCGTGAGCAGTAGCAGCAGCCATTTGCTCATTGACGATTTGGAGGGCATTGAGACCCGCAGTGGTTCCAGCATCTTTCGTAGCCTGGGCCTGAGAGCCATTGAAGTAGGCTGGTAGAGTGACAGCAGCATTGATAACAGTCTTCCCAAGGTAGGCTGTAATTTCCTTCATCTTTGTCAGATCGTAGATGACCCCTCCTCTGGATGAACACTTTTGGCCTCTCCTTTATATTCTACTTCGACCTGGGGCCTTCCTGCATTGTTCTCCACCTTGGAGAGTCATATCAGACTCCCCCAGAAGCATCGTCAAATCTTTGTCCAGTGAGACATTTGTCATTGAATACTGTGTTAGTGGGATGCATTGCAACTTGATGCTTTGCCACATTGCCAGTCAGTTGTTCGGTATCAGTAACTGAAACATATCTTGGTCCAGTTGCCTTGGTCATTTGCAGTGATCTCTACATTCCCATGCTGGAAGACCCACACACACAATGCCATCACAAACCCTTCGACATGGTTTCTAGAAAATAAAATCTGTGGTTTTAAAACAAAACTCATGCCTAGTTTGCCAATCATATTTGATTTCCATATAGTCTTACACCAGCCCTCCCACCATACCCTTGTCTGGAGAGCCAGGTTGGCAGCTCCAACCAGCCCTGCTGCAGTTCGAGTTACCATGCCAACGGCAGCTGAGTAAGCCAGGAGCATAATATAGGAGCAGAATATAGCAGGAGTGACCATCTGAGGCCCACAGCATCACTGAGCATGTGGCTTGGGTGCTGGCTCCTCCCGCCAGGATCTTTTTGATGATGAATGTGACACATGACACAATGGATGACAGAAGAGACTCTGAATATCGCACTAGAACCCTGAGATGCAAAAGTAATAAATCAGGAAGTTAAGGAACTTAAGAAGATTTCAAAAGGCAGTTCAGAAAAACAAAGCAAAATATTATCATAAAATAAATGTTCAAAGAGCTAGAGTTACAAAATCAAAAGGGATGAGCTCACTTGGCACTTCTGAAGCTGAAAACCAAATTCAAATCTCATGTTGCAACACTTAAAGTTACTATGGGCAGAATATTGAATGATCTAAGAAGCGTCAAAAGAAGATGGAAGAAGTATACAGTCACTGTATCAAAAAGAATTGGCTGACAGAACAATCTCAGAAAATAGTGTATGATCAAGAAGCAGTAGTGATAGAAGAGGAAAGTCAAGCTGCTCTGAAGAAATTGACGAAATAAAAGGCCGTAGGAATTGTGGAATACAGATTGATATAGTTTAACAAACAGTTGCTGCAATGGACATGCTCACCAGACTGTGCCAAGAAGTCTGGAGGACAGCTTTGTTTCCAGCTGACTGGAGGAGATGCATAATATTTATTCCTATTCCTGAAAGAGATGATACAACAAAATATGGAAATTATTGAAATATAGCACATGGAAGCAAACACTTGCTGAAGATTACCCAAAAACAACTGGAACAGGACATCAGCAGAGAACTACCAGAAATACAAGCTGGGTTTAGAAGAGGCCATAGTAATAGGGATATATCCTTGGCCAATGTCAGATGGATTTTGGCTGAAAGCAGAGAGTACCAAAAGAATGTCTATTTATGTTTCATTGACAATACTAAAGCATTTGACTACGTGACTAATATCTAGAGGAATGGGAATCCCAGAACATCTGATGGTGCTCATGCGAAACCACCCTATATTTAGGAGTATAAGTTTCACATAAGAAGCAGTCATCCACATGGTTCAAAATCAAGAAAGGAATGCATCAGAGAGGAGTTCTTTCTTCCCACCTTTTCAACCTATCTATAGAACAGATCCTTTGAGAGGCTAGATCCTATGAAGAAGAATGCAGCATTAGGACTGGAGGAGGACTCAACAACCTGAGTTATACAGATGACACAACTTTGCTTGTCAAAACTGAGGAGGACTTGAAAGATTTGCTGCACAAGGTCAAGGAGTATAGTGTTCAATATGGATTACATCTCAATATCAAGAAAACAAAGATTCTCACCACTGGGCCATTTGGCAGCATCATGATATAGATGGAGAAGAAATTGACATTGTTAACTGTTTTATCTTGGCTTGGGTCCACAGCACACTTGACACCAGCAGTCAGGAAATCTAAAGACAAATTGCTTTGGAAAAATCTGCTGTTAAGGACCTCTCCAGAGTGCTGAAGAGCAGCAGTGTCGGTCTAGAGACTAAGTTGTGCCTGATCCAAGCCATGGTCTTTTCATTTATTTGCTGTGCATCACAGAACTGGACAGTGATTAAGAATGACAGAAGAATCGATGCCTTTGAGTTGTGCTGGGGAAGAGGATTGAACTGCCAAGAGAACAGGTCTGTCCTGGAGTGGGTGACACCAACTTTCTTCTTGGAGGCAAGGATTGGAGAGCTGTCTCACCTACTTTGGGCATGTTGCCAGAAGGGACCAGTACTTGGAGAAGGATATCATACTTGAAAGGGTGGAGGGACAGGCAGGAGATGAAGACCGTGGAGGAAATGGATTGATACAGTGACTGTGGCAGGTGTGTCAGAGTTAGTAAGATTGCCTTAAGATGGGACAGGATTCAGAGCTATTGTTTGTAGTCATCTTGATGGTACATAACAAAAATGTAGATCACGATTGTCTGATTCAAAAGGACCAATACCAGCTCACTTATGCCTCAGATATTGGTCTGTATGTGTTTTTCATTTCATTTTTTACAGGCTCACTATTGATCTGTATGTGTTTCATTTCATTTTTTACAAGCTCACCTTATACCTAGGATATTGATCTGTATGTGTTTCATTTTGACAACTTTCAATTTTACTAAATTCATACTTTGTGAATTGTTAATGTTCCAGTTATTAATGGATGTTTGCATCCAACTCTTCTCATTTTGAGTCTTGCCATATCAGCAAATATTGATCCTTCTTCGGGTGAAAGCGTTACTACTTCCCTGTCCTGAGAATCTAATTTGAGGAGACTGCTCTTTCCCTGTTGCTTTTTTTTTTTCTTAGTGCCTCCCAAACTGAGGGGCTCATCTTCTGGTTCTGGAGCCAGCAGTGCTCTTCCACTTCATAGGGTTTTCAAAGGTCTGTTATTTCAGAAGTGGATGAAACAACTTGTTTTAAAACAAATCCACAAAAAGCAAAGTACATGCAGCCTTGAGTCTATCCCAGTGAAATTTAAAAACCACATTAATGATAGATTTGATGTTTTGAACACTATAATGACTGAAGACCAGATGAATTTTGAAAAGACATTAAGCAAATCATCCATGAAGAAAGAAAAAGGTCACTGCAAAGAAAAGGAAGAAAGGACGAACCAAAATAGATGTCAGAAGTGACTCTGAAACTAGCACTGGACGAAAAGAAGCTCAAACAAGAGGAAGGAGTACTAAGTAAGAGCTGACAGAAGATTTCAAAGGGCAACTTGAGAAGATAAAGCAAAGATATTACAATGAAATGTGCAAGTTGATAAGCAAAGAGGGATGAATATACTCAGCAGTTCTTAAGCTGAAAGAACTAATTCAAGCCTTGAGTGGCAACACTGAAGGACTCTGTGGACAAAATCTTGTGAATGATACAAGAAGGATCAAAAGAAGATGGAAAGAGTACACAGAGTCACTGTATCGAAAATAACTTGTGGACACTGAACTGTTCCAGAAAGTAGCATCATATCAGGAATCAATAGTACTGAAGAGGGAAGTCCAAGCTGCACTGAAGGCATTGGCAAAAAAATAACACAGGAGATAGTAAGGGATCGAATTCTAATTGAGGTATTTCGACAAACATATAGTTAGGGAACATACTTGCTAGTTCTGGACATGTTTGGTTGGTTGTTCCAAGAAATTACGAAGACAGCTCCCTGACCAACTGACTGGAAGAGATCTGTATTTTTCCCCATTTCAAAAAAAGATAATCCAACAGAGTGTGGAACTTGTCAAACAGTAACATTAATATCATGTGCAAGTAAAATCTTGTTGAAAATTACTAAGCAGCAGCTAAAGCAGTATATTGACAGGGAACTGTCGGAAATTCAAGCTAGATTCACAAAAGGCCATGCATGGCATTAGAGATAGCATTGCTGGTGTTAGATGGATCCTGGCTAAAAGCAAGAGGGTACCAGAAAGATATTTACCTCTCTTTTATTGATTATGCAAAGGCATTTGACTGTGTGGATCATAACAAATAATGGCAAACAATAAAATAATGGGGATCACAGAACACTTAATGGTGCCCATGTGGAACCTATACGTAGATCAGGAAGCTCCTGCCTGACCAGAACAAGGAGACATTGCATGATTTAAAATTGACAAAGGTGTCGGTCAGGATTATATCCTTTCTCCATATCTATTCAGTCTGTATCCTGAGCAAATTATTAAATAAGCTGGACTGTAGAAAAAATGTGGCATCAAGATTGGAGAAAGACCCATCTATAACCTGTGTTACACAGATGAGACAAGCTTGACTGGACAAAGTGAAGACGATTCATTGCAGAAGAGCAGAGGGTGCAACCTTCTAAATGGGTGTGATATCTCAACATCAAGAAATCAGTTCCTGGGGCCTTCTTTTTGCCAGTGTCTTCAATGCAGCTTGAGTTTCTTTCATCATTACCATTGATTATTCAGGATTTTATCCATAGAATCCTTCTGTATTGCAACCCTAGGCTTGAATTTGTTCTACAAGCGTATTCTTCCTTTTTTGTATTCTAACGCCAGCTCTTTGCACATTTTACTATATTACTTTGCTTTGCCTTTGCAAGCTGCCCTTTGAAGTCTTCTGTTCAGCTCTCTTCCCCTTGTTTTGGTTCCAGTGCAAGTTTCAGATGTGGTCTTTTCTTTCTTCCCTGTTTTTGGAATGATCTTTTTCTTTCTTCATGGATGGTAGCCTTGATGTCATCCCACAAGTCCTCCGGTCTTAGTGAACAGTTTAATTTGATCTTCTGGAAAAAAATACTAGAAACCCTTAAAATGAATTAAAATTATTTTACCGTTAAATTGCTTTTCAAACACATCACTTTACATTTTCATACATAACAAGAAACTTGTTTATCCATCAGTCGATCAATTTTTGGAAAAAATAAAATGGAATTATGATAATGTAAGTATTTAGTTCAACTTTAAATCATCAGCACAGCCTTTCTCTTGTATGTGACACTGTTTTGTAAGAGTTCTTCATCTTGTGAGTCACGCTGTTTGTGATTTTTACTTTATTTCTTTAGCTGAACCTTTGCCTCCTGAGGTAGAGGATCACTGAAATGAAGGAAGAGCCTCAATGAAATGTCTTCACACGGTCACTACAGCAATGGGCTCGAGCACCACGGAAACAGCGTGATTTCAGTCTGTTGTTCACAGGGTTACAGTGAGTCATAGTTGACTCAAAGGCACCCAACAACATTTCTTTAGAGTGAAATGCATTTTAAGGACACTTAAAAATAATGCAAGAATAGGATACTTAAATTATGTTACTTTCCCATAACCGTAAAACTATAGATGTTTTCTTGTGCACTTTTTAAAACACTCTTTAAGCAATCTGCTTTACCCCAACTTTTCTTAACCTGAGGTGGCCTAGTGGCGCTGCCAACCCCAAAGGTCAGTGATTCAGATCCACTAGCTGCTCCAGGGGAGAAAGATGGACAGTCCTCTTCTGTGTGCTTGATAACCTCTGAAAACCACTGGAGGGTCAGCTGTGAGTCCGTTCTGACTCAGTGGCAGAGAACAGCAATTTAAGTTTTTATTTATCAAAGCAAACCTTTATTCTGTCAGCTTATGTAATATTTAAATCAAACAACTATTATAGCAAGCATAACTAATACAAAAAGTTTGGACATAAATGTTAGGATTTCAATTCACTGTTGGGTGCAGATGGATGTAGGAGTCCTGGAGAGTAGCCTGCCTATGGGCCTCCACTGGATGTTCCGCTACGTGAACAAATTATAGTACAGGTTAGTTAAGAGTGTTGTTCTTCAGTGATATGTGTAATCGCTTAGTATTTGCTTTAAATTTTAAGATGTGTTGGATTTATATATTAACTCAGATTACTGTGGTAGAGTGATTCTCCCACCACACTTCATTTATATTCTATGTTGGTTTGCATACAAAACTCATATGTTGTGTATCGTTCATGTACTTTCTATTTCATACATTTCTCCTACATTCACATTATGTTCCAAATGATCACTCATATGCATTGTGTTTTATAAAATTAAGCACCTTGAGCTCTTAGAAAAATTACCAGAAAAGTTTGGCATCAAATGTATTTTGCCCTTCTTGATCTTGGAATAATTCACACAGCTTCATTTTTTTAAATGCAAAATCACTGTGTTTTTCCCTTCTTAAAGATTTTGGGGTCCATCTCAAAGCTTGGTTGTGTTCGCCGTAATGTAACAGTGCATATTGATAGACCTTGCCTTTAGATAATAGTGTGAAGTGGCAGCGTTTGGAGCACACCTGTTTCTTAGAGAGGTTCTGTTAATTCCTTAGATTTTAGACGCTGTGAGCCTAGAGGAGCGCTTCAAGGTGACTATCCCACTACTTGTCAGACAAATCGAAGGTCTGAAATTGCTTCAGAAAACCAGGAAACACAAGCAAGATGATGATAAGCGGGTAAGGATTTCTTTTTATTCATTCCTTCAGGTTGCTGATTATTTTTTAATGGTATGATATATAAGTGTTTTTTGTTTTTTTAAGAGAATCTCATATTTCAGAACCTCTTTTGAGGGGCTATTTTTTTATTCTTTTTTTAATTTATTATTAATTTCAATGAAAATTTACAGAGACTTTGGATTTCCACTCACTCATTATTGCACTTTTCTCCCTTCTTAACCCTCCCTAGTACAGTACCCTCTTGGAAAAGTAAAAGAGAAATTCTTTCATTGTTTTACAATCCCTCCCCCCAAGTTGTTTTTGTTTTAAATAAAAAGTCAGGAGAACAGTGATAAGAAGAAAAATGCTCAGTGCTTCTTACTACCCGGTTACTGTTAAAATTTGGTGTGTTTCCCTTGATCCCTTTTCTTGACACCGCCTCCTCTTCCCCTCCTTTTTTTTCGGTCTCTGTCTTTGTCCAGCAGTGCAGACTCTCAGTGCAGGGTCCATTTACCTAGGCCTTCCCCTCTTTGTATTGTTCCCATTGTGTTTCTTATCTTAAAAAGAACAAGCTGCTTTGAGTTGCTTTTGACTTTGAACATAACATTTTTCTGCAACATGTATTATAAAGACTAGACTACAAAATTGTTTTCCGGTAGGGTTGTATCACTATGGTGTGTCATGATTTGCCTTCCTATTTAGTTTTTAAGTTATAAACGTTTCCGTTTTCATTACGTCATGCTGTTAGTGTCATCTTGTTTTCTGCCCTTTATTCTCTATTGCTTTAAGAATCAAGAAAAAAAAGCAAAATCAACATCTACTTTAGTTGATTTTTTAATTAGTTTTCATATACTAATTCCCTTACATTATGTTTTGTTCATATACACACTGTTTTATACACTATTTAATTTACATTGTATTTTATAAAATCATTCTTGCACATTGTATTTTACATGTTTTTTTTAAAACTGGTTGTTTAGCTCGTTTTTTTAAAAAAAAGCATTTCAATAAATAACTCATAAGTTATTGATTTTGTCTTGTTAATGAGGTGAAAGCAGCAGTTATATTCCAACATCAGTTGTTGTTAGCTGTCATCCGGTGAGCCCTTGGCACAGTGGAATAAAACACTGCCTGGTCCCAGCACCCGCCATGATCACTTGCAAATCAAACTACTGTGATGTGTCAGATTTCCATTGACTGGAAAGCAGGACTCAGAGGCAGGACGCTGACCTTTTCTTCCTACTTCATTTTAACCTGGAAGTGCTGTGGAAAGCTGGTGAGCTTTGTGGCAACACATGAACCTCTACTGGCTGCAGGTGGCCAAACACACATGGTCCCTTTGGCCAAGACTGAACCACCCATGTCTCCACATTCCCAAATAGCTTTCCATTTCACTTAACACTATTTCTTTAAAGATTCTTTCCTTCTCAATTGTTTTGTCATACCTTCTTTATTATATATTTATTTTCTGATGGAGTTCATTTGACTTCTACCTTGAGCTACTGAATCCACTATTTTTATGTTAGAAGAGAGATAAGGAAAATATAACTGAAGTGGACAAGATGTGAAGATGACACTACCATGCAGATTATTTAATATCTCTAAATACCAGCATGCTGGTTAAAACAGACACCAGAAGTCTGAATTCTTTCTGATTTGAGATTCGATAAGTGAGTATTTTTTTGTTTTGTGCCAAAAGGTAAACTAATGTTATGAATTGTTGAATCTAAAGCCAGTCTGTAAACTTTCATTTAGTCAAAATAAAAGCTTTTTAAAAGGAAAAGAAATGAAATAATTTGCTTTCTGTATTGAGAGGAAACTAAAAGTTACTACTAATAAAGAGTTCAGTCATGTAAAAACTAAGCTTTGAAAATTTGCTGTTTCAGCTGCCAAGGAGAAAATTGCATTAAAAAGCACTTTGTTTCAGTAGTATTATGTGCCTTCTTAAAACCTCAGAAATTTATATTCTATTTTTTTTACTTTAAAATATATTATTAACTTAATCTGCTATTAATTTTATAAGAATGAAAAAATACTTATGTTTTTAGAAGTTCGATTTCTATCTACTGTTTCACATTTTATATTTAAATGTATTATGTTTATAGATTGAGTATATTATGATTTTACAGGTAGAAAAAAATAAACTCTGGAGACTTTTAAATTAAATACTGATAAATCTTTTTGTCGCAGTGATGGTGAGAATAATTAATGATATTAATGAGTTGAGAATTTCCAAGATTACATAAGAAAAGTTTTAAAATATGATAGAGATCTTGGACAGTAAACAAAAATAAAGGCCGTATGTTTTGGCCCAGAAGATGGATATTAATTTGAATGAACAATTTCAGTATAATAGCAACAGGAGGCAAAGGTTTACAGAAATATGTGAGAAAGAAGAAGCAGTAGGAATAGGCACATATTGAAAAGTAAAGCATTGCCCAAAGTGAAGTAAATGGTATAGCAGTTAACACAACGGGACCCAGGCAAGAGGAAGTATTGTGAATGGGGGAAACCTTTCCAAGTGTTGCAGGCAGAGAGACTAAGATCAGCGTTGGAAAGGTTGACGCTAGAGAAAAATTTTGTAGTTTAGAAGGAAAATGAACATTCTTAGTTGCCAGGTGGTTAGTCGTAATGTGTCAAGGAAATAGTGGCTTCAGCAGTAGCTGAAAGAATAGACTTCCTTTTCATTAGTTCTGGTGGCCAGTGTCTTGAAAACGTCTAGTTAAAATCCTTTCCTCTCATCCTGGTAAGTGTTTAGCAAAGAACCGTATTTGGTACATGTTTATCTACTTTTTAAATTCTGAGGTGTGTGTGTGTGTGTGTGTGTGTGTGTGCACCTCCTCTTAACTATCCTCCTGAACTTTAGTTTCTGAACGTTAAGACTGTGAGCGTGAAGCTGTTTCTCCATACCAGTCACAAGCTGTTTGGAGCTGGCTATTGCATTTCCAATTTATTTTGGCCCAAAGTTTTACTTTTTTTACATTCCACTTCAGGTCATAGCAATACGGCCCATCAGAAGGATTACACACATGCCAGGCACTCTGGAAGACGAGGATGAAGAAGAAGATAATGATGATATTGTCTTGCTAGAAAAAAAAATACGAACATCGAGTATGCCAGAGCAAGCACATAAAGTCTGCGTCAAAGAGATCAGACGGTAAGTTCTATTCATGAGTGTTTCTTTTTGTTTATTAATGCTAAAGTTACTGTTCATGCTACTGAGGGAGCTCTGGTGGCCTAGTGGGTAAGGAGTTGTGCTGCCAACCCAAAGGTATGGGATTCGAATCCACCAGCTTCTCCAAGGAAGCAAGATGGGCAGTCCACTCCCAGGCAATTTACAGCCTCTGAAAATGCATAGGAACGTCAGCTCTGGGTCGGTTCCAACTCCATAGCACATGGCAACAACTTTGAATGACAAACTAAAAATGCAGGCATGTACTTTATGTTCTCTGATTTTTCTCCTTTTCCTGTGCTTAATAGACTTTAAAGAATTCTTAACTTATAGCTTTGATTTATGAAGTGCTTTCTTCATTCCACAACCAGACTCTAATTCTTTTTTTTTTATTTATTTTATTTTTGTGTGCGTGTACCGTCAAATCAGATCTGACTGGTACAGGAGGAGATTGACCCTCCTTACCCGGCAGAGCATCTGGTGGATTCGAACTGTTCGCCTCTGGGATTGTAGTTGCAGCTCCTTGCCACTAGGCCACCAGAGCTCCCCTCACACTCTAATTCTTAAAACATTCATAGCACTCCTGAATTGAGACTTCAGTCTTTTCCTCAGATATTGAAGACAAATCATTCAGCTCTTTAACTTATTTTGCAGCTGTTATTTTTTTGAATGAACTATACATCTTTGTCTAGACAGTTTGCTCAGTTACTGTGTTCTTCACATACTGCTGGTTCAATTGTGGGGTTGTGGGTCCCCCCCCCCCAAATCCTAGAAGACAGAGACTGTCCATTTCTCTGTACAGAAGGAAGTACAGGGAAACCATCACGATGGAATAGGATGTATGAGGTGATTTTATTTTCTGGATAAATTCAGGATTAAAATGAAAGGCCATTTCTCTCACTTAATATTCTTACAACTTTGCAACCATGCTACATTTTAACAGTGAATTATAATAAATTTAACTGAATGTTTAATAAGAAGATTTGACTTTCTGAGGTTTCCAGTTAAGAACATTAACTGTAAATGTAGTTGAAATGAGTTTTTGTTGACTGTTGTTCTGTTTTCTGGACTGTTGTGTAGAACCTCTGTTATGTGCACTTTGCATGTTACGGAAGTTGCATTTTTTGTTAAATATCTAGTATTTGCTTATGTTTATGAGTTGATGTGATTTGTGGTTCAAAAACCAAAGAATTAATAGTTGTGTTGCACTTCAGTCTTAGGAAAAGAAGTCAGTGGAACATGTGATGTGAGACTCCCTGTGCTCTGAAAAGGCCAGATTATTTGCAGGACTGTGATTTAGTGATACAATAAAATGTTGTCCCCACTTTCCAGATGCCTGGTTTATTTACTGTTTTGTAAATGTGTTTGTGGATATATTACAAAACAGAATTGACTTTTTATTAACTAATGGGTTGGGTTGGGTTTTTCACTTTTTCAAATTTATGCACCCAGATGTACATGATATAGGGTGGTCAAGAAAAGGAGGATATGTTTGATTTTTCTATTACAGATTTCTATCTTTTTAAACATGTTTGCTAAGTTGTTGTTGTTTTTCTCCACAGTCTCAAAAAAATGCCTCAGTCAATGCCAGAATATGCTCTTACAAGGAATTACTTGGAACTTATGGTGGAACTTCCTTGGAACAAAAGTACAACTGGTGAGTCAATATAATCCTTTTTTTTTGCAGTCTGTTGCATGAGAGGTTTTTAGTTTTGAAATTCAATTTATCTTCATTGTCTTTTCTTGCTCATATTTTTGGTATTGTATCAAAAAAATCCATCGTCAAAAGTTAAATCCTTTTAAAAGCTTTTCCCCTATGTTTTTTCCACAAGAATTTAGTTCTTATATTTTGGGTTGTTCCTAAGCTTTTGGTTCTTAGATTTAGACCATTGGTCCATTTTGAGTTAGTTCTCATGTACGGTGGAAAGTACAGATTCCACGTCCCTGTTTTACATTTAGAAATCTATACTTGTCCTAGCACTGTCAATTAAAGAGACTGTTCTTTCTCCATTGAGTGAACTTGGCACCTTTGTTGAAAATCACTTGACCATAGATGTAGAGATTTATTATTGGGCACTAAGCTCTGTTCCCTTGTTTAATCTTTACATAGCACTGTACTGCTTTAGCAGGTTTTCCGGTGGCATAGCCGTAGGAATTGTGCTGTTGACCCAACGTCTATCAGTTTGAATCCACCAGCATCTCTGTGGGAGAGAAATAGGCAAACTGTTCTTATGTGTACAGCCTCAGGGGCCCGATGGAAGGGGGCTGTGAATTAGAACTGACTCGAAGGCAGTGAAGGGTTTTTTTTTTATATTACTTTGATTGTTATACCTTCTTAAAGTACAGTTCTAAATTATGAAATATTGTGCTTTTGTTCTTAAAAAAATTGTCTATTCAGGGATCCTTGAAATTTCATATACATTTGAGGGTTAATTTTTCTATCTGAAAAGAGATTGTTGAAATTTTTATAGAGACTATATTGAATCTGTATATAGCTTTAAGTAGTATTAATAATTGCTATCTTAGCAATTTAAATCTTTCAGTCTATAAACATAGGATGTATTCCCTTTTACTTAAGCCTTTAAATAATTTCAGCATTTTAAGAATAGCTTTCTGTGCTGAGTGAACTAGCTCAGGCTCATAAGGACAAATATTACATAACTGTTATTGAAAAATAATAGATAACTAGTAAAATGTTTATAAATGTCCAAATGGGCAAGAAAAGAAGAGCTGCAGATTGGGGAGGAAATCACAGGATCAGAGTTTGGTGGGTTGGAGGGAGGGGGTGAAAGAATTCAGAAAGACCCGGTGGGGATCTGAAAAGACAGGGTAATAGTGGGCATAGTTCAGTGGTGACTCATTTTATAAGACACAATGTATGGGAATGATCATATGAAACACAATGTGAATGAAAAACAAAACAAAAAACTATTAAAAAAATAACTTTCTGTATCCAAGCCTGGAAGCAGGAGCGGCATCCACTTCCAAAATGGCTTGCCTCTGGAAACTCTGTGTACGAACAGTGCTCAGGCTGTTCGTTCATAGGGTCGCTATGAGTCGTCTGCTACTCGACGGCATTAAACAACAACAACATCCAAGTCTTTCGCCTCCCTAGTTAAATGTACCCTTAACTAGGGGAGCTCTGATGGTGTAGTCTTAAAAAGTTGCATTGAACACCCTAAGACCATACCTTTCTCCTGGTTCAAATCCACCAGGGCCTCCCCAGGAGAAAGACAAGCAATCTCCTCCCATGCTGTTTACAGCCTGTGGAAAGCCACGGGAGGATCAGCTGTGGGTCGGTGCCAGCTGGACGAAGATGACTTGGCATTTTAGACACTATTTTAAATTAGTTATTTTCTTGATTTCATTTTCAAATTGTGTGCATGTTAACAAAACTGATCTTGTACCTGCAGTTTTATGAAATTTATTTATTTGTTAATGATGGTACCTTTTTATGGAGTCCTTGGGTGTCACAGATGGTTAAACACTCAACAGCTGAAAGATTGACACTTTGAACCCACCCAGAGGTACTTTGCTTCTGAAAAAGAAAGCCTGTGAACATCTCAAGTTCCATTGTGGGTGTCTGTAAATCAGAGTCACTTCAACAGCAAACTAGCAGCAGCAAGCTTTCCTGTGGATTCTTTTGCAGAATTCTGTCATCTGCAAATAGAGGTGGTTTGCTTATTTGGGTTTTGTTTTCTGTTTTCATCATTATGGATTTTATTAGGGAAGTTGACAGGTTGTAATTCAGGTTAGCAGCAGGATACAATCCCTCAGTCCAGATGGCTTTGCAGGGCCTTTGACCTTCAACCTCACTGCTTAGAACAGAGTTACAAAGCTGCCTTAGTCCTGCCAGTTATGACATCTTCCCTCAGTCCTCCATCAGGCCTGGATGAAGACCTCTGGCTCTGGCTCTGGTGTTGGCGCTGGCACTGGCACTGGCACTGGCTCTGGCTCTAGCTCTGAAGGGCAGCTGTCCTAAGTCAGCTGTGTTTCTGATTAGTCTCTGGTTCTCTGTTGAGGCTACTGTTGTTCTTATGTAGATCTTGGTCTGCCTGGCACAGGAATACCTGGCCTGAAAAAACACCCCACTGCTTCCTCTTCCCTGTTGGCTGGGATTCCCCAATAGAGACAGTTGTATTGCTTTCTTTCCAATCTGGATACTTTTTATTTCTTTTACTACCCTCCAGGATTTATTTTTAATTCCTGATCTAAGAAATACAAGGTAAATATAGTATGATGACTTGCAGAAAAAGTAATTTTAGACTTTATCTTTTTGCCTTTAGTAGCCTAGTAAGTTGTTCTATGCTGTTTCTTCTCTCTACTTTTATATTAAAATGAAATTCATTGATGGCATTAAATACCAGAAGTTACTAATCAGGAATTTTTACCAAGTTTAAAAAGTAGGATTGTAGAAATTTCTGGGGAAGTGTTTATTTGGACAGAGATACTCTGGTGGTGCTATCGTTAAGCTATTTGATTGTTAACCAGAGGGTTGTCAGTTTGAATCCACCAGCTGATCCATAGGAGAAAGTCGGCTTCCATGAAAATTTATAGACTTGAAAAAATCAGGGCCATTCTGCTCTTGTCCTTCAGTTGAAATCAACTCAGTGGCAGTGGGTTGGTTTTGCTTTGGTTTATTTGAACACAGAATTCAGTCCCAGTCTTTGCTGAAATAGCCAAGAAAATATAAAAACAGGGCAAAGTCGTCATTTAAGAAGTTGACAGTTAATTGTTTGTTTCACAATTCAGAAAAGGTGCCACCTACTGGCCAGAAACTCATACTTCAGCTAGATGAAATTAAGATGGGATTGAATTGATACTGGCGCTGATTTACAAATCACAGCTAAAGTGTAAGAGTTCTCAGTCATAGTCTCCTGTAGTCCGGAGAGGTGAGGGTGATGTAAAATAGTTAAGGGCAGGCCACCTGCCTTTGGGTTGACAGTGCAGCTCCTTACCCACTAGTTCATCAGAGCTCCCTCTATCGAGAACTATTGTTTTAGATGCCATCAAGTCGACTACAACTCATAGCAGCCTTAAGAAAAACAGATCTGGACTTTGCCCTGTCCTCTGTCATCGTCCCCATCTTTAATAAACTCGAGCCCATTATTACAGTTACTATGTCATTCCATCTTGTTGAAAGTCATCTTCTTTTCTCTTAATCTTTCTCTTTCCTAGCATGGTGTCCTTTTTCGAGGTATGGCCCCTCCTGACAGCAGGTTCAGTAGGTGAGACGAAGGTCACCTTCGTGCCTTGCCCCTAAGAGGCACCCTGCTTGCATTTCCTCCAAGACATACTTGTGTGTTCTTTTGGCAACTCGTGGGATATTCATTACTCTATTCCAACATCACAGCTGAAATGTTTCTATTTTTCTTGTCATCTTTTCATCGTTCAACTTGCAAGTGTATCGGAAGTAATTGTAAAGACTATGGCTTGGATTGGGTGCACCTTAGTTTTTAAAATGACATCATTGCTCTTAGTACATGGCCAGGTCCTTGACACCTGTTTTCTCTATCTATGGAGGGACTAAATCTTCAGCAGAAAAATCAGATCTGAATTTCCCTAAAGACTCATTCTCTCATTGCCATCAAGTCAGAATCAGTTTTTAGTTGTCTTTTAGCAAGTTTTTGGAGACTATAAAATTGCACAGGAGGAAATTGCCCATCTCTCTCCCGGTGGATTAAACCACCAGAGCTACCTTAGTCTCACTTGTTAATGCTATGTACTATCAGAATGGACCCTCCGGCAGGTTTTCAGAGGCAGGAAATCACACGGGAGGAAATCACTCCTCTTCTCTCATGCAGCAGTTGGTGGATATGAATTACTTGTCTTTGGGTTGGGAGCTGTGGTGGCCTAGTGGCAAGAAGCTGCTCTGCAATCCCAAAGGCACATGGTTCGAGGGCATCAGTTGTTCCTTGAGAGAAGGACAGGCAGTCTCCTCCCATGGCATTAGGATCCCATGTTTGGGAGCACTTACCACTAAGCCCGTCTCCCTTAGACCCTGTTAGAAGGATCTAATTCAGTTGGTACTTTCCACATCTCTTTCCTGAAAAAATGACCTGATTCGTTCCATACTGGAAAGGAGTTCTTTATTTCAAAATTCTATGTACTCAGATTATTTCTGTTGGATTATTTTGACAGATCGTCTGGATATTCGGGCTGCCCGAGTTCTTCTGGATAATGACCACTATGCTATGGAAAAGTTGAAGAAAAGAGTGCTGGAATATTTGGCTGTCAGACAGCTGAAGAACAACCTGAAGGGCCCGATCCTGTGTTTCGTTGGTCCTCCCGGAGTTGGGAAAACAAGTGTAGGAAGATCGGTGGCTAAGACCCTAGGTCGAGAGTTCCACAGGATTGCGCTGGGTGGAGTGTGCGATCAGTCTGATATCCGAGGACACAGGTAGAAACTTCTCTGTTGAATCTGTTTCTTTTCCTATTTGTATTGTCCTAAATGGAAAGGCATTTAACAATTCTTACTAGATAGAGACTTTACCCTAATGGTACCCAAACTCACCCTCCTCTTTTAAGAGTGAATAGCTGGCATGTCTCAGCTTTCTTGGAAATCCTTTTGATAATTATGAACTATTGATTTTACAGTGTCTTAACATTCATTTTCCCCAACAGCATTCTGTAAAAAATTACTCATGACTCTTAAAGTTCTAAAGAATAAACTTGAGGAGGTTAGAAATCTTTACGAAATTGAAACTTTTTGCCATTTAAACTTATATAAAAACTGAATAAGAAAGAAGGAGAAATATGGGAAACATAACTAAGGCTTTTCCTTACATAAGGAGTTCCTGGGGGATGCAGACGGTTAAAAGTGCTTATGGGTCAGTGATTTGAACCTACACAGAGCCTTCTCAGAACACAGGCCTGAAAATTAACTTCTTAAAGCGAATAGCTGTGGAGCGCCCCCTGGAGGACAGTTTGCTCTGCACACATGAGCCGACCCTGAGTTCATGAGTTCATTTGACAGCAGCAGTTTTGGCCCGTCTCTGTACTGTCACATTTTCTGTCAAAACACATAAAACTACAGAAGTGTGTCCCTGAATAATCTGACATTACCAGAATCAGATTTATGCATTTTTCGCTTGTTCTTTCAACTGCTCAGATCAGATGATGCCTTGGAAAAAGCATGAACTTCTATTTCATGGTTTAAGGGTTAAGGATTTCATAGCAGCTTTAAATAAATAGATCTATAATATATATATTAATAGGTCTTAACATAAAGAAAAGTGTAACCGTCACGAATATGATGAAAAAAGAATGTCTTTTCCATTTTCCTTATTCACAGGGAAAAGTTTATATTTAATCTTATTTTCATTTATTCATACACCATTCTTATGTGTTAAAGAAAAACAATTCCGTGGATTTAACTAATAAATAATGAATAATGGTGGTGGTGGTGGTGTCAGGTGCCATTGAGTTGAGTACGACCCATAGCGACCCTACGAACAACAGACCTGGATCCCATTCTATCCTGTGATCTGATAGACCCAGTGCTGCGGGTCTATCATTCCATCTCTGTGGAGGCCTTCCTCTCCTGCTGACCCTCCATCCTTCCAAGCATGATACCACTTGTCAGAGGAATAGCCTCTCCTAGCAATGTGTCCACCGTTGCTCTTCAATATATTGAAAAGATCCCTGATGACCGTCAGGGTTAGACTTTCTGTCAGTACACTTAGTGGCCTAGACTTTCTTATTCTTTCTTTTGCCACTAGAGGCTGTAGTTTGCTTTCATAAAGAAATTTCTGTAATTACTCTTGGGAGATGCTCTCATTCAAGTGACTTCATATAAGTGATTTCATAATTCACATACTTAAAACAGTTTGAATTTCTTTCTTATTGGTGGTATAGTGTATGTAAGTATTTCAGTAGAATTATTGATTGGATTTAGAGAATAATTTTGTATAATTAAGGCTAAACACACATGACCAGAAGGAATTTGTCTTTATTTCTTTTTACATTGCTATTGATCAAAGGGAGATAGATGTGAAGGGAGGGGATAGAAGTGGATGGGTATCCTGGTGGATGGTGGAGCAGGGAAATAAGTGGGTAAAGACGTGTGTGAGAAAGG
>NW_006399771.1:174160-210814 GCF_000299155.1 Elephantulus edwardii
CGATTGGCACAGGACAGAGCGGAGTTTAGGGCTGTTGTACATAGGGTCGCTATGAGTCGCAAGCGACTCGACGGCACATAACAACAACAACATTGATTACATAGTTACTGTTCCTGTGTGCCATTGAGTCTTGTCCAACTCAGAGTTACCCTGTCAAGTGTCCTAGGTAAGAATTCGGGGGGGGGGGCGAGGGGGTATCTTAGGTTGTAATCTTTACAGGAACTGATCACCAGCTCTTTTTCCCCTGCAGCGACCAGTGGTTTGAACTGCCGACTCTTCAGTGCTCCTTTGATTATGTTGTAAGACTTAAAACTTCTTATTCAGTATTTTAGTGGTCAGCAGTCAATAAAAATTTACTTTAACTTGCTGGAGGGTCAGCTATGTGTTGGTTCCACCTCGACAGTACATAATAATAGCATTTGATGCTGATTTTACATTTTTAGAATAAGTATAGATTTATAAGTGCTTCTTGGAGACAAGGATAATAGCGTCGTCTTTCATCCTTTGGACATGTAGCTAGGCGAGGCTATTCCTTGGAAATGGACATCATGCTTGGAAAGACTGATGGATGGTCTGTGAAGGAGAGGAAGACCCCAGTGAGATGGATTGACACTGTGACTTCAGCAGTGGGCTGTAGTGTCGCACAGGTAATGAGGATGGCACAGGATAGGACTAGTTTCAGGCCGGCTATTCATAGGGTTTCTATGAGTTGTACTTGACAGCACCTAACAGCATAGATTTATGAACTTCAGTGCCTTTTTATAAAGTTCACTTTGATTTTTTACAAACATTGTATTCTAAGTCCCTTCTCTTAGTCTCAACATTTATTTCTTATATGGCACAGCTACTGGGGGGAAACATTTTTAGTTACACAGAATGTGAAGGTCACAGTTCACATCACTGCTTGTGAACATTGCGTTTAAGTAAGTCTCTGTTTTAAATACTTACAGATAATTATAAAATGTTATCTTTTTTTCAAGTGAGTATGTTTTTATTTATGTAACTCTCTTAGAGAGTTAGAATAATTAAGTCTGAAGAAAGTATGTTATCTTTTTAAAAAAGCTTCTTTTGTAGAGAGTATTTTTTTGAGATTCACTTGTAAGTGGAGATTGTATTTCAATCACTGTTGACCTGAGGTATTTATAAACATAAACTTTAGAAATCCCTGTAATGTATGAAGACTCTGTTGGCCAGGTAGAGGGTCAGAGAAGATAGGTATTTCCTCAACAAGATGGACTGACACAGTGGCTGTAACAATCATATCTCACTGTGACAGGCATATCAGTACATCAAGCAAATTGGAGATAATGAGGATTATCGTGAGGGGGGCAAGGTTCAGGATCCTAGTTAACTTGCTGTGAGTCGCAGTTGACTGAACAGGAAGACTGTAATTGTTACCAAATATGAGATACCTGGACTTGCCAGTGAATTGTCTGATTGAATCCAGTTTTGGATGCCCCTTTCTTGTAGGTGCTTCCTGGCCCCCACTGCACCAGAGATGTCGTGAAACCTCCACAGTATTCCTTGTGCTGATGTGACTTCAATAGTCAACTGTCCCTCAAATTATCAAAGCCTAGAGAACATTCTTGTTTAAAAGCCCATTTGGAACTAGGAGAATGAGGTGTGATTATGAAGGCAAGGAAAATTTGAGTATGTGCTTAATATGTTCACAGTTAAGAAGTGAATGAAGGTGAGCAGGAGAAGGAGACAAGCACTGAGGTTTGTAGAACAACCGTGGGCAGAGTCTGTGGGATCAGAGACTCCCTGTAACGGTGCAGGCTTTACAGAAGCGCCTGGGTCCCCGGCATATGCACGCAGCTCATGCAGAGTTTTGTTTATCCTCGCCCATTGAATAGGCACTTTGCAAAGCTGTTATTCGGCCTTACAATAACCAAGGGGGGAAAAATGGAGTTCCACTATAGTAGTTCCCTTGCTTATTCATTCACACTTCTATCTTCCCATGTATGGAATTCCAGCCTTTCGCTTTAACTATCAATTTTTATTAGAGAAGGTATTAATGAGTTGGGAATGAATTTTAGAAACAACCAAAGACTTTTTGTGTTTTTAGAGTTAAATGATATAGTAGGGTGGAAAGTGGGAAGGAAAAGAAAGGCTGGATTATTTGCATTTAACTCTTAAATTAAAAATCATGGTAGTGGTGGTAGTTACCCCAAGTTGACAGGACTTAGAGCAACTTTGTCCCATGGAGCAGCTGGTGGATTTGAACCATTTACCTTTTACCATTTACCTCTCAGTTAGCAGCCGAGAATTTTAACTCCTGCACCACCGGTTTGCTTCCTCTGCATCTGAAAGGTGAGCAGTGAATAAGACCGAATAAAATCGATACCTTTGAATAGTGGTGTTGGTGGAGAGTATTGAATGTCCCAGGGACTGTCAAAAGAGCAAACACATCAGTCTTGAAGGAAGTACAGCCGGGGTGCTCTTTAGAGGCGAGGATGGTGAAACTTTGTCTCACATACTTTGAACTTATGCTAGGTTGGGTTAGTCCTTGGTAAAAGACTTTACACTGGCAAGGGTAGAGGGTCAGTGAGAGAAAGGAGGCCTTCAGAGAGCTGGATTGACACAGTGACTGTAACAATAGACTCGAGGTTGGCGATTGATAGATTAGTACAGGCGTGGGCACAGCTCTGATGTTGTCCATAGGTCATTGTTGACCTAACAAAATCGGCAAGACCCAGTAGCAGGACAAACTTTTTTTCTAAAAAGCAGAGAAATTCTTTGTTGAGGATAGCAAGGATCTGCCCCCAAATCCTGAGAGTCTTCGGTGGGATTCACCAATGGGAGCCTGCCAGAGACACCAAACAACATCTCTATCCACCACTAACACTTGAGGCACCACTGGTCAACTGGATCCTACGGGCCAGGTAGCTGAGTGGCTTGCATGGCAGCCTTTACCTACTGCAGAACTGTCTGTTTTTCTGGACACCTCAGAACTATCAGCTTTTCTAGTCATTTGTTCAATAGGCCAAAGCAGTACAACAGTTAAAAGGGTTATATTGCCTTAAAAATTCAAAATGACTCACTAAGCATTGCGCCTATGTTTCATTCATGGGAGGGGCTAGATGGAGTAACATATCTTTTACTTTATGTAGAATGCCCCTCACTGGGGCCCCTAGAAATTCCATTGAGTTAAAAGATGTTTGAATTTCTGTTGGGTGCATTGCTGGCCCTCTAGCGTGTAGCTTTACAGAGGTTATGGTGGCCTCATGGGAAGGAAGTTGCCCTGATAACCAGGGATGATGCCTCTCTAGCAGTTTGAATCTACCAGCTGCTCTGAGAGAGAATAATGGGCAGTCTTCTCCCAGGCAGTTCCCAGCCTCTGAAAACCCGCTGAGGAGTCAGACATGACTCGCTTCTGATTCAGGGGCAGGGAGTGGAGTTGAGTTTAGCATGAAAATGTCTTACAAATAAGTCCAAAGTCACTGATACTGCCTCTTTGCTCGATCTAGTCACCAAAGTGTCGCCAGTGTAATGGACCAGTGTGGTGTCTTGTGGAAGGGAAAGGCAGCCTGGGTCCTTGTGGAGTCAATTGGGACACAGTGTAGGACCGCTGATAGACCTGTGACGTGTGACAGTGACAGTATAGTGCTAGCTTTGCCAGCTGAAGGTGAGCTGCTCTGATAATCCTTTAAAACTGGAAGTTTGGAAAAGAGATCAATAGCTACATGCTGGTTTCCCAAGGATGGGTTTCATCAGCTCACACAGTGAAACTACCTACCGAACATACATACGTATGGAACATACATACAGAACAGCAGCCGCAATCGTGATTAAGTTTATGATAGCTATCAGTTTTTACAAGCCATCCTCTTTTTTTTTTTTTTTTTTTTTTGCACAGGCAGAGAGGCAATGAAATGGGAATGTGATGGGAACGCCAGCCCTCCATCCTACAAACCCCTGATGGTAGCACACGTCTCCACACTTCCTCTAAGAAGAATCTGTTGCTTTTGTTTGACTGTGTGTGTGTGTGTGTGTGTGTGTGTGAATATGGGTTCTTTTTTTCTTTTATTTAAATTTCTTATTAATTTCAGTGAAAATTTACAGAGACTTTGGATTTCCATTCATTCATTTTTGCACTTTTTTCCCCTCCCAACCCTCCCCCCTAGTACACTACCCTCTTGGAAAAGTAAAAGAAAAATTATTTCATTGTTTTATAATCCTTCCCCCCAGGTCCACTCCATTATACAAGTCTTCGCTCTGGACTCCTGTCATGACAAAAATACCTAATCGCATATCCCTCTTAAACTGTTTTCTCCCTCATCTGTTTCAATGCAGTATACATTATTGAACCCATCTTTCTCAGTCTCTCCTCAACCCCAAGGTCAGTACTGTTTTACAACAGCGGCACCATGCAGTATTTATCCTCTTGTGACTGAGATACTTCACCCAGCACAATGTCCTCCAGGGTCACCCATTTTGAATAATATTGCATGAGTTCCTTGTTTTTCAATGCAGCGTAGTATTCCATTGTGTGAATATACCACAGCTTCTCTATCCATTCATTTGTGGATGGGCACTTAGGTTGTTTCCAAATCCTTGCTATTGTGAACAAATCCACAATAAACATGGGTGTGCATATATCTGCTTGGATGTTAATTATGGTCTCTTTGGGATATATTCCCAGTAGTGGAATTGCTGGGTCAAATGGTATCTCTATTTGCAACTTTTTGAGAAAGTGCCATACCACCTTCCACAGTGGTTGTGCCATTTTACACTCCCACCAACAGTGAATAAGGGTTCCAGTTTCACCACAAACTCACCAGCATTTGTTGTTGGCTGTTCTGTTGAGTTTTACTATTCTGGTTGGGGTGAGATGGTATCTCATAGTTATAGAATCTTTTCTTTTTTCTTTTTTTTTTTTTTGATGGGGCAGTTCTGATGACTTTTTCTATACAAATAATAGTCTTTCCTCTACATATCAGAATTCATTTGTAGATATTCTGCTAGTTGTGTAGTATGTCTATCCTAAATTTGCGTTTTGGAATTGGGAAAGTACTGTTGAATGGTACTGTTGGGTGATTCAGGCCATGATCTTTCCGATCACTTGCTGTGCATCTGAGAGCTGGACAATGAATAAGGACAGAAAAAGAATTGACACCTTTGAGCTGTGGTGTTGGAGAAGAGCACTGACCATCTCCTGGATGGCCAAGAGAACAAAGAGATATGTTTTATAGGTGGTGCAGCTGGAGTGCTCTTTGGAAGCAGGAATGATTAGGCTTCCCCTCACATACTTTGGGCATGTTGTTGGGAGGGGCTGTTCCTTGGAGAGCAACATGATGCTGGGAAGGGTGGAGGGTCAGTGAAGGAGTAGAAGACCCTCACCCAGGTTGATTGACACGGTTACTGCTGCTCTTTGTGTGTCAGGAAGTGTGAGGATGGTGCAGGATAGAACAGGGTTCAGACCTTTTTGTTCCTGGGGTCACTATGAGCCATACTGGACAGAACCTAAAAACAACTGTTGAATGGATTCAGGGATCACTGTGAGATGGAATAGAGCCAGTACTCCCCTAACGCCCCCACTCTATTCCATCAACCACAGTGGTGTGTTGGTTCTCCTAGAATGAGTGTCACTTAGCTCCACTGTCTATTAGTCCTCGAAAAGTCCAATTATTTTGTTTCCCCTGGTGAACAGTCCACTTCTAAACTTACTTTGGAAGAAGCGCAGCCCGTGTGCCTCTTAGAAGCAAAGATCTTGTGACTCTTGTACATGCATGGACATGTTGTCAGGAGGGGTCAATCCTTGGAAAGGCAGAGGATCAGTGAAAGAGAGAAAGACCTTCAACAAGCTGGATTGGCATAGTGACTGCAGCCGTGGGCTTAATTAAGCACAGCTAAAATTGTGAGGCTAGTACAGCATTGGACAGGATTTTGATCTGTCCTGCGTAGGGTCACTGAAAGTGAGCGTCAACTTGACAGCGTTTAACAACAGCAAACTTTCAACAGAAGGAGAAAGAGATTAATGCAGGAGGTGACCCACTGAGGTTTGGGGGATGAGAATTGTCTTCATTACAGCTACTCTGCAGGAGAAAGACGGGCGTTCTCCTCCTGTGCGATTTAATGCTTAAAAAAACCCCACTGGAGAGTCAGCTTTGGGTTTGGTTCAGGCGTTCTCCTCCTATTTTAATGCTTCAGAAAAACCCACTGGAGATTGAGCTTTGTGTTTGGTTCTGACTCGATGGCACGCAGCAACAACAACAACTTCTCTTAAGTCAGAGTGATGACATACACACCTGGAAATTCTTCTCAAGAAATAATGTCTGTGAAGTTCTTAACTTTGAGTCTTGTCCCTTGAGTAATTTAAAAATCAACAATGTTCTTCATTGTAGCAGGACAGTGTTTATTGTATTTCATTTCAGGGCCTTGATCGCTTTTCCCCAGATAAGATGTTTCCAGCATATTTTTCAAGGCTTTCTTGACTTCAGAGGTCACTTTGTTCGTCCGCCCTGCTTTATACCTGTCGTGCGGCAGTTTGAGGCCCGCTCTGAGTCAGCTCTGTGCGGACCATGAGACATGCTGCTGCTTGCTGGTCACCTTCTGCTGGCTTCCCAGCCCCTCATGCATTTTCAGAAACACTGTGTGTTTGCACGTGGCTTAGGCAGAAAGCTTGTAATTCAATTTGGTAAACTGCTGCTTAAAGTTTCAGCTGAATTTGTAAAAAGGCATTTTTATTCACTCTACCATATTTGTTTTTATTTCATACCACACACTTCATCTGTTAAAATTATGGAGATAATTCTTGTTTAAATGTGAGAAAGCAGCCTCTAACATTTTAGTGCTCAAAAAGAATATCTAGCTGAACTTGGTTATGCCAGTCAGTACATGTGAGAAAGCACAGTTTTTCTGGAAGATTAGAATTAATGGAATTTTAATATAAATACTCTTTAACCCCCAGTGCTCTTACATTTCATAAATCATTTTATCCTAACCACCAGATTAATTTAGAACAGACTGTTACCTCTGAAAATAAATGCTTGGAATCTTTATTTCTTAATTCATTTATCCCACCAGACTTTTTTTTTTAAAAAAAGATCTGTATTTTTAACATGTTGTGAGACAACTATTTCAGTATATAAAGATATAGTCATGTTGGAATGTAAGAAACTCTGAAAAAATCATTAAGGCCTAAAATTTATAGAGTCTTTTGAACATTTTGGGGTTTTGATAAGCAAAAATCCCAATTGTGTGAGTTAAGTGTAAAGCTTTTCTGTTTCACTGAAAGGCAAAAATGAGATGCAATGCTTTCAGCATCATGGGGAGCTTGCATCCAGAATGACATGGAAAGTAAGAGTTGAACTCACAACTTTGATGTGTTGCCCAAAAAGCAGACCCATTTTTGTGAGATCCCTTCCTCCTCACCACAGCCCCGCCTGTCATGGTAGAACTGTGCTTAGCAGCGTTTTCAGGGACTGCATTTTCAGACGTAGATGGCCAGGCGTTTCTTCCAAAGCATCTCTGGACGGACATGGATACCGTCCCCACCCCTTACTGTGTGTGTTTGAACCTCCCAGGCGCTCCTGTGTTACAGGGATTTTTTTTAAACTGATCTGTTGTTAATTTGTCACTTCCTTTCCAGGCGCACCTATGTTGGCAGTATGCCTGGCCGTATAATCAATGGTTTGAAGACTGTTGGAGTTAACAATCCTGTGTTCTTACTAGATGAGGTTGACAAATTGGGAAAAAGTTTACAGGGTGATCCTGCATCAGCCCTCCTTGAGGTAAGGTTCAGAAAATACCCTGTGAGCAAATTTAAACAATGTGAGAGTAATCCTGTCCTAAGTGGTATATTTAGTGATGTGGGTTTAGCTGTGAGAAAAAATTTGACACAAACTGAAATCTGAAACAATTTGATGTTTAAATTGAGATGTCTTAGAATTTTTTTCCTTTTTTGACAATATTCCTTGTTTTTCTTCTCCCCTTTTTCCTTTTCAAAAGCTAATTTTTAATCGACTTTATAAAATCTGTAACATCTTGTATATACTTAGTGTTAACAACCCAGTAATTCGACAAGGTTATTACAAAAAACAGCAATAAAGTATCCTCTTTAACGACTCCCCTTTTTCTTCTCTGCACTTTAGCTTCTGATTGGCTCCAGTCTCAGAAATAGCGTGACTGTATTTCTCCTGCTTCAGTTTTCCGTGTTGTCTTTTGAATGCCCCAAAGATGAGAATTCCGCTTATTATCCTGTCTCTGCATCCACTTTTATACTCCCACTCGCCCTTTCTAATTTTATCTGCTTTTGTTAAATAATCGCTGAGTATTTAGATTATAATAACATAAATGCATGTCATAGCTGAGCCCTGTGGTAAACTATGCTGCTTTTCTTTCCCTCTTTTGTGTGTTCTCGTAAGTTTGTGTATTTTTAAATTTTCTTTGAGTTCATAATTTGCTTGTTTCTTTTTTTGTTTACTCTGATCAGCTGTCTAGTTCTTCTTTTGCAATACCCAGCCAACCTTAGATATTCAGTTTCATATTCTTTCATGTCTCCATTCTGAAGCTGTTGTTACTTGTATCTGGCACATTGCTATCTCCCTTGGGCCCCCACACCTTCACCTTTTACCATATTTAATTTCTTGTCTTTCATTTTTTCTTCTTTCTTGCTTTAATCCGACACTGTGTGATGTCAGTCTTCCAGAACCTCCTGAGAAAGCTTGTATGGAGATAAATGCTTTCATATTTTTCATATATCAATATTTTTATGCTTGATAGATGATTTGCCTGGATATAGAATCATAGTTGGAAATTGTTTTGATGACTTTTTTTGCTATGCACTTCAGTCTCCCATGTTACAGAAGCCATTGCAATTCTTACTTTTTATGACTTGTTTCACTCTCGGAAATATTTTAGAGTATTCTTTTTATTTTCCTTAAAATTTTACAATAAAACAATCTACATGAATATGATTTTCTGTCTTTTCCTCCCTTTTATTGTAAAAATAGAAGGATAACTAGTAAAACGTATGGGAATCGAAGGGGGTAAAGGGTGGAGCAGAAGAATGGGTAGGGATGAAATGACAGGACTGCACAGTTTGGTGGGTAAAGGAATTTTCTGTCTTTTTGCTGGGCTCTTTGAAAATTCTTTGCATTGAAAATCCTCTCTTTTAGTTCTGGAAAGTTTTCTTGAAACCATTTGTTGATGATCTTCACTTTCTTGGAACTTCTATTCATCGTATGTTAGAGTTTTTCTTTCCATATTGTTGCTCTCCTGTTACTCTGAATACTCCTTAAGCTTTTCAAAATTTAACTCCTTTATGGGTTTATTAAAAATTTTTTGCCACCATTTTTTTTTAATTTAAAAGAACTTCCAAAAAATTCTCTGCACATTTTCTTGTTAAATAGTTGTAATATGCCCTATTGGTGAGGAAAATGCTGATAAAGGTTTGCAGAGACATTTTGTTTAATTTTTCCTTCTTTTTATACTTCTTTTATCTGGTTTTTTGTTGTGTTTTGTTTTTTGGTCTATGTCTTTTACATTAGAGTTTGACATTAAATGACTGGAAGTTTGTGTTTGTCCATGCATAAGTAAGAGTAAGGAAGTGGAAGGTGATTCGAAGCTGAGAACATCTGAATCAGGCTTATTGATAAATAAGCTTCACAGGAGGGTAACCTGGCTGGACTGTGTGATTAAAGAACTTCCTATTTTAGCGACCTCTGGTGGCCTGCTGGCAAGAAGCTGTGCTGCAGTCCCGAAGGCACACGATTCAAATCCGCCAGACACTGCTAGAGGAGGGGCGATCTCCTGTGCCAGTCGGATTCGATTCGACAGTAAACAGCAAGGTGGGGGGGGACCACAAAGAACTTCCTATTTTAAAGAACTTTTAATTTTATGCTTCATCAAAAGCTTGTTAAGTTCATGGACTACTTCTTCAAGTTTGTCATCTTGGGAATGAAGGCTGTTAACATTATGTAACAAACGAGTAGAGAGAGTATCTCAGCTTTTATCATAACGTGTGTGTGTGTATCCCAGCAGAATGCAGAAATTATTGGGTAATGCCATTATTATCGCATGCAGTTAAAGTTTTGTTAAAGATAATGAAAAAAAATCTTTGCAGCAGCACATCAGCAAAGAATTACAAGAATGCAAGGTAGATTCAGAGTGAGCATGAAACAAAGAATCTCATTGTTGATATTGGATACATTTTGGCTAAAAGCAAAGGGTACCAAAAAGATGATCACACCTGTGTTTTATTGGTAATGCAAAGGCATTCAGTTGTGTGATTCATAACAGTTTATGCATAGCACTGTGGATAATGAGAATTCCAGAAGATTTAATAGTGCTCATGCCAAACTGACAGCAGACTTCATCTGACATACCTTGGACATGTTGCAAGGAGGGACCAGTCCTTGGAGAGGGATGTCATGTTTGGGAGGGTGGAGGGACAGCGCAGGAGAGGAAGACCCTCAATGGGGCGGATTGATTCAGTGACTGGGGTAATGGGGATAGGTGTGTCAGAGACAGTGAGATTGGCACAGGATAGAGCAGGGTTTAGGGCTGTTGTACAGAGGGTCGCTATGAGTCACAGGCAGATTGTCAGCACATAACCATAAGTGCCAAACTTGTGCATAGCCCAGAGTCAGACCTTTTGAACAGAATAGGTTTATGTCAAGGTTGTAGACTTTGAAACTGTATGCTGACCAGTTAATCCAGGAAGCTGAACAACATGAAGAACCATCACAGGAATTGGACAAAACCTCCGTCACAGTCAGTGATGTGAAAATGATGCAGCCTTGCTTACTACAATCAAAGAGGACTTTCAAGTATGTACTGATGGAGACCAAAGACTTCAGCCTTCTATGTGGATTACACCTCAAAATGGAGAAAAGATTGAAGATACTAAGGATTTCGTTTTACTTCCATAGTCAATGCCTGTGGAAACAACAGTCAAGAAATCAGTGAATATAACACAAGGCAGATTTGTGGCAAATCTTTGAAGTGTTAAAAGCAAAAATATCATATTGAGGATTAAAGAAGGTGTAGCCCAAATGTTGCTCTTTTCCATCACCTCATATATGTGTGAAAACTAGATAGGGAATAAAGAACATTGAAGAAGAACTTTGTTAGCAGAGAATAGTGTGTATTCCATGGGCTGCCAGAACAATTGTCTGTCCTGGAAGAAGTGCAACCAGAATCTTCCTTAGAAGCATGCATAGTGAAACTTCATCTCATGTTCTTTAGACCTTAACAATATTTGAGGACACATGTGACCATGTAACTACAGACTAAGAATTTAAAGTACTCAACAAATTTCTTTTAAATTCCTATAGTAGTTGAGAGAGAGAGTGCAACGAAAATGGAAAGTGGTCCTGCCAAGACTGGTAACTTATTTATGGTCATAGAATATGTCATTTCTAGATCTAAGAAGACTTGACAGAATTTTTGCTTCTTTGTGCTTAAACCTCCTTTTTCAATTTTTTTTATATTGACCATCTTTAATTAAGAAATGAGTGTGGAGAAGGCAAAGAATGATAATCCTTTGTTTCTTCAACTATGTTGACCAGAAATACTAACCTTGCTAATAATGCATAATAGATGTTTTCATTTATATAGCTTTCTATTAGAACTGAATTTCTTGTTTAAATGCTTCCTTTCTCCTAGGTATTGGATCCTGAACAAAACCATAACTTCACAGATCATTATTTGAATGTGGCCTTTGACCTGTCCCAAGTTCTTTTTATAGCTACTGCTAACACCACTGCCACTATTCCACCTGCCTTGTTAGACAGAATGGAGATCATTCAAGTTCCAGGTATTTGATTTGTGAATAAAATCACTGTTTGGTCTTCCTTGCCTTTCAAAGCATAATCCTTTAAAATTGGTCATGCCGTGGATTTTTGAGTGAACAGTTTGATTTGCTAGTTCTATAGTATGTTATATATTTTCCCATTGAGTCTACTATGAATCATAGTGAGCCTATGCACAATAGCTCTGAACCCAGCTTTATCCTGAGCCAATCTCACTGTCCCTGACCCACTTACCCTCATTACCCCAGTTACTGTGTTAGTCTATCTCACCAAGAGTCTTCCTCTCCTAAACTGCCCTTTCACTCGTCCAAGCATAATATCCTTCTCCAAGGACTAGACCCTCCTGGAAACATGCCCAAAGTATATAAGATGGACTCTCAAAATCCTTACCTCCAGGGAGCGGCTTGCTTTTACCCTGTCCAAGACATATCTGTTAGTTCTCTTGGCCGTCCATGTTGTGTTCAGTACTCTGCTCCAGAACCAAGACTCAAAGGCATCAGTTCTCTTTCTGTTATCTCTGGTCATTGTCCAGTTCTCTGATGCATAGCAAATGATTGTGAAACCATGGCCTGAATCAGGCACACCTTAATCTCCAGACTGACATCATTATAGTTCAGAGGTCACTATGATGACTCAATGGCACATAACAACACTAAAAAAAAAAATAACAAACTACAAAACCACCTTACAAAAACTTGTATGTATTAATTTATGCCACTACTCGTCTGTTAGTTTGCTGTACTGCAGTAGCTTGAGTACCATGGTGCTCTGATTTCAGCAGAGCATCTGAACAGGATAGGCCATCAACTTCTGGAATAACAGGCCTTCAAAAACAGCCTTTTTTAGGGAGTTCTGGTGGCCTACTGGCAAGAAGCTGTGCTGCAATCACAAAGACACATGGTTTGAGTCCACCAGCTGCTCTGTGGGAGAAGGATGGGCAGTCTCCACCCGCATTAACGGCCTCTGAAAATATACCAGAGGGTCAGCTGTGAGTCCATTCCAAATCTTGAGTCCATTCCAAATCTATGGTACACAACAACAAAAACAATCTTTTTACTTTTTTTTTTTTTGCTCCCTCCCCCCCAAAAAAGAAAAATCTCTTTACTGTCTGGCTTAATAGAAGGCAGTAGGATTCTCAAAATTGTTTCTGCAGTTTGTTTTTTGGCATTCAGGCTCTTTAAAAGTTGTGGGAAGGGAACAGAGAAAGGTAGTGGCCAGACTCATCTAGAAGATTCTACAGGACTTGGAACTCCCTACGTCCCTCAAGCGACATAGGAATATGGGCCTTGATACTCATGAAGTCCATAGTGAGGCCATTGCTGAGCTCTGTAAGGAGACAGCTCTTCCAATCAATGAACTGGAGGGCATCTGCCAGTGTCAGCTCCAGAAAGAAACCATATCCAAGGGCCATGTAGATCCATGAAGTGTCTGGGACCTCTGTGTCAACACACAGAAGTTATAGCTTAAATCCACCTGCTTGTACATGAAGAAATGTTCAAAATCCCTAGCCCTGAGAGAGATGCAAATCAAGACAACCATGAGAGATCATCTCACTCCAGTAAGACTAGCAAAATGTAACAGAACAGCAAGCAACAAATGCTGGCGAGGTTGTGGAGAGACTGGGAACCTGATTCACTGTTGGTGGGAGTGTAAAATGGTACAACCACTGTGGAAAGCATTGTGGCGCTTTCTCAAAAAGTTGCAAATAAAGATACCATTTGACCCAGCAATTCCACTACTGGGAATATACCCTAAAGAGACCATAAATGACATCCAAGTAGATATATGTATACCCATGTTTATCGCAGCTTTGTTTACAATAGCAAGGAGTTGGAAACAACCTAAATGCCCATCAACAAACGAATGGGTAGAGAAGCTGTGGTATATTCGCACAATGGAATACTATGCTGCATTGAAAAACAAGGAACTCATGCAATATTATTCAAAATGGGTGAACCTGGAGGACATTATGCTGAGTGAGGTATCTCAGTCACAAAGGGACAAATGCTACATGGTGCCACTGTTGTAGAATGAGGCTGGCATTGGGGTGGGGGTAAGACTGAGAAAAACTGGATGAAATATGTTTACGGCATTGAAATCTATGGGAGAGAGAATAGTCTAAAAGTATTATATTTTAGGGCATTATTTTTACCGTAGGAGTATGCAATGAGGGTTGTAGAGTGGATTATATTTGGGGCTAGGGGGTGGGGTTTGGGGAGGTGCGGTGGGTGGGATTGTGTACCGATGAGGGAGTTTTTCTTTTGCTTTAGCAAATGGGGGGGGGGGAGGGGAGGGGTTTGTGCGGGGGGAAGGGGGCAACAAAGAATGAATGGAATCCCAAAATCTCTGTAGATGTTCATTGAAATGAAAAATAAACAACCTAAATTAAAAAAAAAATCCACCTGCTTGTATAACTGGGTGCTTGGCCTCCTGAAGTCATTCAGTGACGTTTCTCTGCTGAAGGTGTTTAGCCAGCTGCTCATATACCTTGTCTCGATGGCCGAGCACCTTTCGCAGATGCCTCTGAAGGACGTCACTGATGAAGCACTCATAGCGCAGCACTTGCTCACCCAAAGCCTCACATCCCACAGGTTAGGGGTCATCACCATAATGGGTTCTTTTGGTTATTTGAGAGGTGTTTTGGTCCACTTCTCCTAACATCATCTACACCAGATCAAGGAACTTACTGTAGAGAACAAGATCTCCTAATGGTATCAAGTCCAGTAACATATCCACAAACCTCAATTAATTTCATATTCCTTGGCTATGTAGCAGGAGAAAGATCTCATGTCACAAGAGCTCACTGAGCAAGGACAAGGTGGAGATTAGAATTCAAAAGATTCCTAGCACCCTTTGCGAGTTTCTTCAACAACTTTTCTTATGAAGATGACACAACTGAAAGACCACCTGGGAGCTGGGCAGCATTCCACGCTGACTTATCTCTTGGGAGACATTCCAGTCAGCCTGGTATAAGATGGCTACAGCCAATCAGAAGAGAGCACGACCACTGGCCACATCTTACCTAACATCAGCTATAACACAACCCACCTGAGGGTCCTGAGTAGCTCCATACATGGGAATGGGCAAAAGGCATCCGATCACCACAGAGCTGACCACGGAATGGATCAACCTACCTCCAACCCCCACCTTCAAAACTTTTGTTGTAGCTTCCACACATGGGACCACCCATCCCCACAAACTTCCTCCTGCGTGGGGCTGCCGAACTTCACTGGAGAGCTGATCATAAACTCCTTTGTTTCACTTCATCTGGTTCTCTGCGGCCTGTTTTTCCTCACAACAACCTTGCTTGACGAAAGTGAAGAAGACTTGAAGCACTTACTGCAGAAGATCAAAGACTTCAATATAGGTTACATCTCAACATCAAAGAAACAGTCCTGACTACTGGACCAATAGGCTGCGTTGCAGTAGATGGAGAAAGAATTTAAGTTGTTGGCGATTTCATCTTACTTGCATCCACCATCAACACCCGTGGTAGCACAAGTTAGAAAGTCAAAAGATGCTTTGCATTGGGGAAATCTGCTGTCAAGGACCTCTAAAATTCAAAAGAGCAAGAATATCATTTGAATATTAAGATGTATCTGGTCCAACTTATGCTAGTTTCAGTTGCTTCCTATGGACAGCAAGTAAGGAAAACAGAACTGAAGCCTTTAAATTGTAGTGTTGGAGAAGATTACTGAATACCCCTTGGACTGCTAAAAGAACAAACAAATCTGTCTAGAAAGAAGATAGTGAGAGTGTTCCTCTTCAGAGACAAGAATGATGACATTTCATCTCATACACTTTGGGCATATTTTCAGGACGATCCAGTCCTTGGAGAGAAACATCTCTGGGAAGGGTGGATTGACAAAGTGACAAGTGCAGTGGGCTTCAATATGACAGATGATAAGGTTGATGCAGGATGGGGCAAGGTTCTTATCTGTTGTTCATAAGGTCACTGTGAGTCATTGTCAGCTTGATGGTACCTAACAACAACCACAAGCATCAGTTTGTGCTTAAAAAGGGGAGGATAGAGCAACAATCTCAAAAAATACTATATTACTTCGGAGAGTCTGGAGAACATTATGCTGAGTGAACTAACTCAGTCTCATAAGGACAAATACTGTGTTAAGACCATTGTAGAAATAGAAAGATAATTAGTAAAATCTATATGAGTGTACAAGTAGGTAGGATGAGAGCAGAGGAGTATGAAGATGGGCAGGAGGAAAATCATCCAGTCACACAATTTGGTGGGTGGAGGGAGGAGGACAAAAGGAAATGGGAAAGATCCCACCAGGATCTGGAAAGACAGGATAATGGTGAGCATAGGTTAATAGTGATTATTTTTTTTTATTATTATTTGTGTGTCTATGCACCATCAAATCAGATCTGACTGGTACAGGAGAAGAGTGTTCCTTCTTCTCTAGCAGAGCACCTGGTGGATTTGAAGCACGCACCTCTGGGATTGCAGTGCGGAATTTTATAAAACATAATAATAGGAATGATTGTGTGAAGCACAATGTGAATGAAGGATAGTGTGAAACAATGTATACCAACTTTGTAAGCAAACCAATATAAAATAAAAAGAAAAACAAAAAAGAGATATGCTTCTTTTTTTCTACTGAATAATAATAAATTTCAGAACATTTGAGAAAAAGAACTCTAAAGTCTCACAAAGATTTCTTTCTTTATTTTTAGAAACACAACATTTAAACAAGGACTTTCAAACACTGCTGCTTAGTTTACTGGGGGAAGAAGGAATTTTCATAATTGCTGATTTGAAGTTAAATTTCTTTATTCTGGTTATTCTTACTTGAATAATATTTAAATTTATTCTAAATCTGTGGCTGACTCTGAGAAGAATGGGAATCCTAGAACACTTGATCGTGCTAATGTGAAACCTATACTTGGACCAGGAGGCAGTCATCAGAACAGAGCAAGGGAACACTACATGGTTCAAAATTGGGAAGGGCGTACGCCAGGGATGCATCCTGTCTCCATACCTTTTCAACCTATATGCAGAACAGATTATCTGGGACGCTGGGCTCTGAGGAGAAATGTGGGGTCAAGATTGGTGGACAACTTATCAACAATCTGTGTTACGCAGATGACACAACCCTGCTTGCTGAAACTGAAGAGGACCTGAAGCACCTGCTGCAGAGTGTCAAGAACTGCAGCCTCCAATATGGATTGAGGCTCAATGTCAAGAAGACAAAGATTCTCACCACTGGACCAATTGGCAGCATCAGGATGGATGGTGAAGAGATTGAGATTGTTCACAGCTTTAGTTTGCTTGGCTCCACAGTCAACACTCTTGGCACCAGTAGCCAGGAAATTAAAAGGCGCTTTGCCATGGGAAAGTCTGCTATTAGGGACCTCTCCAAAGTACTGAAGAGCAATGGTGTCTCTCTGGAGACTAAGGTGCATTTGATACAGGCCATGGTCTTCACAATCACTTGTTATGCATCAGAGAGTTGGACAATGACCAAGGAGGATAGAAGGAGAATTGATGTCTTTGAGCTGTGGTGCTGGAGAAGAGTATTGAGAAACCATGAACTGCTAGGAAAACAAACAGATTTGTCCTGGAAAGGGTTAAACCGGGTGGCTCCTTGGAGGCAAGGATTCTGAGGCTCCGTCTAACATACTTTGGACATGTTTTGAGGAGAGACCGGTCCTTGGAGAAGGACATCATGCTTGGGAGGGTGGAGGGACGGCGCAGGAGGGGAAGGCCATCTGTGAGGTGGATTGATTCAGTGACTGGGATAATTGGGATGGGAGTGTCAGAGACAGTATGATTGGCTCAGGACAGAGTAGAGTTTAGGGCTGCTGTACATAGGGTCGCTATGAGTCGCAAGCGACTTGATGGCACATAACAACAACAACTAAATCTAAGTTGATAATATTTAAATTCACTGTAAATCTGAGAAAGTTGAACTTTCTTTGACAGGTTACACGCAGGAGGAGAAGATCGAGATTGCCCACAGGCACTTGATCCCAAAGCAACTGGAACAGCACGGACTGACACCTCAGCAGATCCAGATTCCTCAGGTTACTACCCTGGACATCATTACCAGGTTAATCAACCATTCCAAGGCATCGTTAATGTTGGATTATCTTCCTGTCAACCTGCAGCATCCATTTCTCTGTTGCCCACAGAGTCCCAGCAAGTATTTCCACAGCTGTTGGTTTACACAGGACTGTGTAGGAATGCAGAAGCCCATAGAGAACGCCTTCCAAATACCTTCAAAACTCAGGACCTTAGTGGAGCCAGAATTTGATAAATTAAGGGCTAAAAGCATAGAAAATATAGCTGCAAAATATAGATATAGATAAAAGCATAAAAAATACAGAAAATATTGTTAGGGCTAGGATCTTAAAAATGGTTAAATTCTCTTAAAAATAAATTATCTCTTAAAACATTATATTATCTGACATCTGTTTTAGACTATTAGATTTTCTTCTGTGTGACTAAAGATTTTAAAATCTATAAAATTTCTAATCTTCTGAGTTAACACTATGACAGAGAAAGTACTTTCCAAAGTCTACTACCAAATGCTTAAGCCTATGGAAAGCAGTATATGATGGTGTAAGTCTGGTTTAGTCTAGTTTATAGATGGGTTGTTTGAATGGAAAAATATACTCTGTGGAATTTCAGTCTGGAAATTCCTCTTGGAGTTTTCCTGCATCACTCTGACACATCCATTGTATAATCTGGTACATTGTGTCAATCTGCCAAAAATTCCTCTTACCTCCTTTTTCTGGAAACTGCTGTTTTTTAAAAAAATATGAAGTATCTCTCTATTTTGAATTTTGACTTAGGGTTTGGCCAGTCAGATCGCTTGTAGATTTAAGCCAGTCTTCTTAAGGAAGTCTATTTAAATCTGTACACCGAATGATAAGGCCGAATCTCACTTGGAAGTTCCTTTGCTTGTTTTGTGATTTTCTAAGTGGATACTAGGGAGCTCTGGTGGCCTGTTGATAAATTTGTTGTTGTTATGTGCTATTAAGTCATCTTCAACCCATAGCGACCCTATGTACAGCAGCTCTGAAGCTTGCCCTGTCCTGAGCCCATCCCACTGATTCTGACACTCCGACCCCCATTACTCCAGTTATTGTATCAATCCATTTCACCCGGAGTCTTCCTCTCCTATGCTGCTGTCACTCCACCCTTCGAGCATGATGGTCCTTCTCCAAGGACCAGTCTCTCCTGGCCACGTACCCAAACTATGTGAGACAGTTCCAAAATCCTTGCCTCCAAAGAGAACTTGGTTTCACCCTCTCTACGACAGACCTGTCTGTATTCTTGGTGGTCTATGGTATGTTCAAGACTCTTCTCCAGGACAATTCAAAGGCATCAATTCTTCTGTCATCCTTATACATTGTCCAGCTCTCTAATGCATAGCAAGTAATTGTGAAGACCATGGCTTGGCTTAGGCACACCTTAGTCTCTAGACTGACATCATTGCTCTTCAGTGCTCTGGAGAGGTCTCTGACAACAGATTTCACCAGTACAATTCACAGATAATGTTCCGCTACAGTGAGAATATTTTTTTCTCTATGACAGGTATACCAGAGAGGCAGGGGTCCGTTCTCTGGACAGGAAGTTTGGAGCCATTTGCCGAGCTGTTGCTGTAAAGGTGGCAGAAGGACAGCATAAGGAAGCCAAGTTGGACCGTTCTGATGTGACTGACGGAGAAGGTTTGTGACTTTGTGCTCTCAGAATAGATGGCAAAGTCAGTTTGGGTATAGAGGGATGATAACTGGGTTCTAGAAACAGTGGCACATACCATTCCATTAATAGATGCTTTCAGTAACTTAAGTAACAGCTTAGTGTTCGATGGATGTTATGAAGAGCATTTACTTTTACTATATGGAATTGATTTTCATACAGTCATTTATTTCTGTTTCATTCATATGCATCATATTTCATCTCTTATTCCATCTGTGTAAACCTCTCATTTAAATTGTGTTTCATACAACTACTGATACACGCTGTGTCCCATATAATTACCATTGATCTAAGCTTGTTATTATACCATCTTTTTAAGTCCCAATTTGATCATTCCTATTCCCTCACCTTCCCTGTAGTCTGCCCACTAATCTCTGTTATCCTGGTAATTTCCACCCTTCCCTTTTTTCACCCCCTTCCACATTTGGACATTTATACACATCTAACTAGCTATCTTTCTATTTGCAATATCTTTCCTTATGAGACTGAGTTAGTTCACTCAGAATAATACTCTCTAGATTCTCCCATGTTATATAGTATTTTACGAAACTGTTGTTCCCTCATGCTGCAGAGAAAGATGGGCAGTCTCCTTCCATAGGATTAACTGCTTCTGAAACCTGCTGGAGGGTCAGCTGTGGGTCAGTTTCAACCCAGCAGTACATAATAGCATTCCATTGTGTGACTATACTACACTTTCAGAGCCCAAAACCAAAAGGATCATAAGAAACAAAATGGGACCAAGCTTAGAAGTCTTAGTCTATGGCATAAGTAAGTTTGAAAATATAGCCAGAAATGCACAACCAAGAGAGCAAAATTAACAAATGGCACTTTGTAAAAATTAAGTCCTTATGTACATTTAAACCTTTTTCCAATACGGTGAAAAGAAAATTTACAGACTGGTAAAAAGCATTTGGCAATGGCATTTCAGACAAGGGTCTCATAACAAAAATTCACAGAAAACTACAGGGCCTCCACAGGAAAAAGACTGATAGCCCAATAGCAAAATGGGCAAAAGGCTTTTCACGAAGGGCGATGTTGGCTTGGCCAACAGACACATGAAGAAATGCTCAAAATCACTGGAAATCAGAGAGATACAAGTCACAACAACAATGAGATACCATCTCACCCCAGTAGCAGTGGGAACGTTTAACAGGACAGCAAGCAAATGTTGGAGAGGATGCAGAGACAGACAGACAATGCCAGACATGAGAATGAATAAAGCCAAATATTCCCTACATTGTTTTAAAGCATCTACTTCTTGTAGGGTTCTGGCCATATATTTATTATGTAATATTTATCTTTGTTGTTAAGCCATCTAGTCAAGTACAATTCATAGTGACTCTGTGAACAACAGATCTGAGCCCTGTCCTATCATGGGTTCTAATTATTTCCGATATATTTGAGCCCAGTTCCACAGACACCCTCTCTCCTTACAACCTGTCCAGAATATGTGAGGTAAAACTTTGCCATCCTGCCTCTAAGGACCACTCTGGTTGCACTTTCTCCGAGACTGTTTTTTTGACAGTCTTAGGAATGTTGAGGACTCTTCTTCAGCACTACAAATCAAATGCAGTGATGCTTTTTCTGTCATCTTTACTCATTTTCCAGCTTTCACATGCTTGGCAGGTGATTGAAAAGATTGTGGCTTTGATCAGGTGCACATTAGTCTTTAAACTAACACCCTTGTTCTTCAGGACTATAGAAAGATCCCTCACAGCAGACTTTCCCAATACTATACTTTGGATATTTTGTAAGGAGGGACCAGTCCTTGGAGAGGGACATCATGCTTGGGAGAGTGGAGAGACAGTGCAGGAGGGGAAGACCCTCTATGAGGTGGATTGATTCAGTGACTGGGATAATCATGGTGGGTGTGTCAGAGACAGTGAGATTGGCACAGGATGGAGCAGGGTTTAGGGCTGTTGTACATACGGTCGCTATGAGTCGCAAACGACTCATAACAACACATAACAACATACATCTCCTGATCTCCTGACTGCTGTTATCACGGGTGTTAATTGTGGATCCAAGCAAGATGACATCATTGACAATTTCAATCTTTTCTCCATCTATTGTGATGTTTCCTCCTCCTAAGAAAACTCCTGGCAATGTACTTAACCCAAAATAAACCATTAAAAAACCCATAGATGCGCAGATGTGGGGAATCCACACGAGAAGAGTGCTGTTACGAGGAGGGCATCACAGCAAAAGTTATGAAATAGCATGAGAGTATGGGGTTAAGAGTAAATGAATGTGCTCTTGAAACTTTCACCCAAACCACAACAAAAGGAAATGAGAAGGAAGAAGCTCAGTACTGAGACCGAGGGTCATCGTGCGTCAGAGTCCAGATCAGCCCCATGGCACCTGGTGATTTTTCTAAATATACGTAAGCACCCCACAAGTGAAAACCACAGTCTTTTCTTGTCCCCTACTGCTTCAGAGAGGAGAGAGTTTTCAGTTTCATCTGGGCTCAGCTAAACTTCCCCAGGCAGTTACAGTCACCTGGTGGAGAACACGTGCTAATTATCCTGTGATCTACCTTGGCCTTTTCTTTTGTTAACATTTTACCGTGACTTCAACATACAGCACTGGTTGGCTTTTCCATTCAACCATGCATATATATTTTGTTCTTTGACATTCATTCCAGTCCCCACAACACAAGGACACTTTTCCACTACCTCCTCGTGATTGTCATTCCCATTCATCCTCCCATCATCCCCCTTCCTGTACTCTGCACTCCTCACTGAACTGTGCTACCCCCTTGATCAATAGGCTTCATTACTTTAAGGAATGTGCACCTCAGTGGTGTCAGAATCCTTGCAAATTGGCTTTTCTTTTAAAAAAAATTACTAAATTTTATAAATTTTTTTTTAATTTTTATTTTATTATTTGTGTGTGTGCATGTACCGTCAGATCAGATCTGACTGGTACAGGAGGAGATTGTCCCTCCTTCCCCGGCAGAGCATCTGGTGGATTCGAACCGTGAGCCTCTGGGATTGTACTGCAGCTTCTTGCCACTAGTCCACCAGAGCTCCCCTAAATTTTATAAAATTTAATGAACATTTACAGAGATTTTGGGTTTTCATTCATTCATTTTTGCACTGTTGTCTCCACCCTCCTCCCCAGTTCGTTCTTCTTCGCCCCCTCAAAAGTCTGTTTTAATTGTCCAATTGCCACAGTGCTTGTCAAAGCCAGTTCTGATTAATCTCCTTTGTCTGTGTGTCCTTTGCCATTCCCTATCACTCCTCCCTGAGAGAGACTTCACCCTGATTCATAAGGGAAAGGGGATGGCGTATTAGCTACTTCCTGCTGGCAAATTGGCTCCCATTGGGGGACACGGTCTTAGGCTATCTTAACTGTACACATCATCACCAGCTGTGGGAACCTGGCTTGGGACTGCTGGGCTACATCTGGACCTGCATTGTGTGATATTCTTGGCCTTCCTCACTCCCCAGCCTATTTCTCTAATAAACCCCACTACAGCTGTGAGTAAAGTCTGGGAATCAAAGTTGCCGCAGACTTTGGACCCAATTGGTAGAAATTTTTACCAGTTGGTAGACTTGGGTGCAGGACATTGGAAGCAATAGCAACAGACATTGGACTCAATTGGTGAAAATGTTTACCAATGGATAGAAATAGATGCAGAAGCCTGTGGGGTGGCATATCAGATCAGGTAGCCTTTTGTTTGGTACTGTGGGTATTATTGATGGGGTCAGTTCCCCTGTAGGAAGTAGGTAGAAGTCACCCTTGGCCTCTCCCACATCACAGATGCTCCTTCTAGAGTTGGCGTCAGAAGTATTGGGATTCGTTGGTCCAGACTCATAGAAACATGGCTTTGTTTTCTAAATCTGGAGCTTGGGAGCATGTATAGTTAAAATGGTTATTGTTTCTACAAAGTGGGGGAGAAAATCCAAAAGGTTCCTTTTGCTGCTAGAAAAGTTGAGAAGCCGCTTTATGGCCTGAGATAAAAGAGTTAGTCCGTTGATGAGGACTTTTGTTTTCTTGACGTTGAGATATAATCCCTTTTGATGGCTGCAATCCTTGATCCTCTGCAGTTGCCGCCTCTGGTCCTCTGGCTTTTAACCAGCAGGGTTAATCATCTGCGTAATGCGGGTTGTTGATGATCTTCCTCCAATCTGAATGCCGCATTCTCCTCCATAAAGTCTATCCTCTGCAAGTATTTGATGAGCATATGGATTGAATAGTTGTTATCTTTACTCAGACTCGCTGCCTAGGCCCAAATCAAAAGAAATCAATTAGTACATGGACAAGATATCAGCCAACCATGCATGACTCTTAGGAAGGTAAAAAGGAAAGACATTATTATAGGGAATTTCCTCTTATCCTGGCATTACAAATGGTATTTGTTTTTACTGGGACATTTTAATCTTAGAGTTGGCCAAGGAGACATTGCTTAGTGTATTTTCTATTATTTCCAATTAGTTGTTACACGTAGTCAGAAAATAGGACACCTGAACAGCTCCTCTGGAAAGAATCGAGTAGTTTTTATTGTCATTAGGAATCTTCTTGTTGACCCTGACTCATCACAGTCCTGTGTACGACAGAACAAGTTAAGCCTGCCCTGTGCCGTCGTCACAGTTTCTGCTGTGCTCAAAGTCCACCACTGCAGGCGCTAAGTCAGTCCATCTCACGGACCCTCCACTTTTCCAAGCTCCAAGAGTAGAGGCAATTGGAAGTTTGACAAGGTCCTGAATAGTGTTGACTATTCCAGAGTTATCTGTTAAACCTGGCCTTCTATAGCTGACCTCTCAGGGAAATTGCTGCTCTCAAGGAGCTCACTCTTTAATAGGAAGAGACAGACCAATAAGCAAGTAAAAGCACACGAACAAGATTTATCTCAAAGGATTATTAAAGACTGGTCCTCCTGCCCAATCCCACATGTACACAAGCTGAATTAAACTCTCTCTGCCTTTTCTGGGTGCATAAAGAGAACTATGGTGCATTCCCTTTTTTGTATTTACTGGTGTGTTTTTTTTTTAAATCTAAAAAGATGCTTACAAGTTCTAAATACATTTTTCTCTCTTAGGTTGCAGAGAAGATGTCTTAGAAGATGCAAAACTTGAATCTGTCAGTGACCCAGCCGACTTGGCTCTACCACCTGAAATGCCAATTTTGATTGATTTCCATGCTCTGAAAGACATCCTTGGGCCCCCCATGTATGAAATGGAGGTAACCATTCTCATTTTTTTGTTGATACTCGACTGGTTTATTCTGGTGGCTGCCAGATAAATTGGAGGAGTAGAATTAGATGTTTTGTGAGACTAACTTTTGTCATAAGGTTGTTGTTGTGGTGGTGGTGGTTGTTGTGGTTGCCTACCATCAAGTCAGAGCTAAACCATAGCTGACCCTCCAGCAGGTTTTCCAAGGCAATAAATTGCACAGAAGGAGATTGCCCATTCTTCTTCTACAGAGCGGCTCGTGGCTTCAAACCGTGTCCCTTCAGGATTACCACTAGGCCACCAGTGATCCCTGTCCTAAGATTAGAAACTTGTTTTCTGTATAGCATGACCATCATAGGCCACTAGAGAGTGGCCATATTTTTTTTTTTACTTTTTTCGCTATCTTCCTGTTTTAAGAACAGTCCCTGACTTTCTCCTACTTTTCTCCTTACAAGATCTGTGTTTCTATTGTACTTTAACTAAGCTTTTCTTTGAACAAAGCCTAAGAGAAGGAGGTAGTGAAGCAAGAAGTGGAGAATCAGCTATTACAAGATGGCTAAAACACAAGCCGAGCTTTCGGGCGATCCATTTGACTGCAGCTAGTGCAGACGCAGGGTGCTCCGATGGCCTGACCTTAGGCAGTTGTGCAGCTGACCCGAAAACAGGGTCTCACTGGTAGTTGGAATCCCCCACTGCCTCCTAGGCAGTCTCTTCCCATGAAATTTACAGCCTCTGGAAACTCTTGAGTCCTTTCCAACACAACATTGAGTGAATTCCTGTAGTAATAAACCGGAATTCACTTCTAGCCTTACTTCTTGTTTCTTCCACAAACTGTACCTCATAATTTAAGTATATCCTGGACCTGAGACCCAGGACTGAGTTGAAGCAACTGGGTGGTAGTTTGTTTTCTGTTTTTGAATTTCATAGTTTTCTTCATAAGTGTTGTCATCTCCTTCTTGACAGCTCAATGGCAAAAGTTACCTTATTGGAAGATAAACCCGATAAATTATGCAGAACATGATCCCTCCATCCACCATTTGAAATTTTTCTTTGTAAAAAGGGTTTTCATCTTGTTTATCTGTTTAAACACTGAGCTGATCAGTGACACTAATGAGCCTCTCCACAAAGCCCCAGTTACAGAACTAGAACTTGTTAACCCATCAATGAGTAATCTGGCCTGGAACAATGGAATCGGAGGCATTATTTTGGTTATATGAATTCTAAAGATACCATGGGCTTAAACTTTGAGAGAACTTGAGCAGAACTTTCTTGGGTGAAAGTGATTAACAGCTGCTAAGAGAATTCATGAGTAAAGAAAGATGATGTGGGTTTTGAGAGAAACCAAATGAAGATGAGTGAAGGTGTATGTAAATAAGTTTTAATTCCTGCATGTTATATATTCCAGCAGTCCACTCGGTATTTTAAGTTTCAACCACAAATGAAAGCTAATATTGCTGACCATTTCTATTATCTATACCCTTGTCTCTCCGCCATTCCTGCTGTTAATATACTTGGAAGCATTCCTGAAAATCCCGGAGCTTTGGGGAAGTCAGAGTCAAATTTCCTGAGTAGAAGAGAGGTTGAAATGGTTTATTGACCACTCTATTTTTCTGTTGGATATCAGGCACAGTGAAAGATCGCCCATAAAAGATGTATCATTTTTTCCATAGTCAGGCTGTCTTTCCAATAAGAGAGGAGTAAACAAGCGTTGTTGTTATGCGACCCTGTGTACAGTACAGCCCCGAATCCTGCTCTATTCTGTGCCATCTCTACTGTCTGTGACACACCTACCCTCATTACTCCAGTCAGTGAATCAATCCGTCTCATCGATGGTCTTCCTCTCTTTCTCCATCCCTCCACCCTTCTAAGCATGATGTTCCTCTCCAAGGACTAATCCCTCTTTTCAGCAAACAGAGTTGAAATAGCTTGTGAGAAGACACAACTTATGCCAGCATTGAGATTTGGTCCCAGATCTGACTAACTCTGTTTCTAATATTGAAGAAACAGACCATAAACTGACCATAGCAGATTCTCTGCTCTTTGTCAGGTGTTCACTGTAGCCACTGTTTGCTCTTCTTTGTGCTCTCCTATGTAAAGACTCCAGAGAGTTTTTATTGGGAAGATTAGAATACATATTGAGTGTTTTCAACATTATAACATTCCAGAAGTGTTATAAAGGTTTTTTTGGTTTTGGGTTTTTGTGTTGATTTTTTTTTTTTTGGCTTAAATACTTGTATATTTCATGAAACTAAAGCTCTCAGATCTGTCATTTTTCCTAGAAAGAGATTTCAGTTCTCAGCAGCCCTGTTGGGGACTGTCGTTTTGACAGACACAGGTGGATGGGCTCAAACAGCCACCCTTTCAGTTGGCAGAACCACCTGGGTTCCTTTCCTCCGATGTTAGAATTTGGTGCATTAATGTACATAACATAGACACCATACTTCTCAGACATACTAGCAAATGAACAGATTTAATTTTAAAACCATCCTACTTTTTAGAAACTAAAAAAATCAAACCTGTCAAGCCACAAAAAATATCCAAAGCTGTGTTTTTGTTCCTGATTTTTTTCACTCATGTTCAAAACCTTTCTGTCACCCCTTCCTGGCCTTCCTGGTCCCAAAGTCGATGCAGGTGCTGTTAATCGTTGTTGTTGTTGTTGTTGTTGTTGTTTGCCATCAAGTTGACCACTGTCTGGTGACCTGTGAACACATGGAAACCCTGTCCTGTACTGTGCCGTCCCCATCATCTGTGATCTGTTAAGCCTGTGGTTACTCTCACTAAGGAAGGTCTGCGTGGCTTTCTCTGCTCCCCCACCTTTCCCCATAATGTCTTTTCCTAAGTCCCTCCTGACAACAGTGTGAGACCCAGTTTCCCCATTCTTGCCTCTAAAGAGCATCCTGGCCGCACTTCACCCAAAACAGACTTGCTTGTTCTTTTGGCAGCCTATGGGATATTCCGTGCTCTTCTCCAGCACTCCAATTCAAAGCCACCAGTTCCTCCTCTGTGCTCCTTGTTCATGAAAATCTATTCGTGCACAACCAGAGACAAGAGCATCAGAGGATGTTGGTGGCGATGGGCAGAACTCTCGAATTGCCTTCCCATTCAACAGTTTGCATTTTGTGTGACAGTGTTTGCAGTCCCCGCAAGGACGTCATGTCTGTATCCCCCTTCCTATCTCTTCTTGCCTTTAAGCTTAATTTCGGGGGCAAATGCAGCCCTATTTGATGTTAAATGGTTAATTGTCTTAAGGAGTGTTGCTGCTCACCCTAGAGACCCATCTTTGAGCTTAAAGTTAGACTTAGTGGGTCCCAGACGCTTGGATCTCTGACCTGCCTTTCTGGGAGGTTTTTGTTTTTAGGATCATGATTTCTGATGGGTTGTTGTTTTGGTTTTTTTTTTAATTGGGAAATTTAGAATCATGGGAAACTGGTATCAGCAGACCCATGGGCAATGGAAATAAGTCTTAGTGGACTCTGGATGCTCTGGGAGGTTCTTAAGGGAGAAAACAGGTCATCTTTCCCTTGAAAAAGTCAACCTCTGGCCATTGGTAAACTTTAAATTTTCTTTTTTAAAATAAAACTTTTTATTCTTTTTTTTTTTCTTTAATTATAAAAAAATCTAATTGTGCAAAACCACTGTAGTGACTTAGGAAACTCTCAGTAAGGGAGGAAAGGAAGATGGCAGACTTTTGTTTGGTTGGTTGGTTGGGTTTTTTATACTAATTTATTTGTAAAGTTTGTATACATTATTTTTCACACCAGATCTTTCCCATTTGCTTCACCTATCTCTCCCGCCACCCATCAAAACTGTGCAATCTTATGATTAACCAGCCCCGCCCCCCACCCATCCTCATCCCTCTGCTCCCCCCTCCCCACCTTGGATCCTCATACTCGACAATAATGGTCTTACAGAGTATTTGTCCTTATGGGAATGAATTAACTTAGCATCATGCTCTCCAGTTCCTCCCACATTAGGTAATAATTTTCAAAATCATTGCTTCTGTGTTCTGCGTAGTATTTCATCACGTGAATGTACCATCATTTCTCAATCCATTCGATTGTGGTTGGACACTTGGGCTGTTTCCATGTTCTTGTGATGGTGAATAATGCTGTTATGAACCTCTCTGTTTGGACCTCAGTTCTTATTTTCTCGGGGAGTTTTCCAAGGGGTGGAATAGCTGAGTCATATGGAATTCCTGTGTTCAGCTTTTTGAAGGTTGGCACACTTTTATGAGTAAATCATACCTTTCAGGATTTGCTAAACAACTGGAAAAATGGGTTATAAGAACTTAACCTAGACTAATGAACAATAGGAGTTGTATCATAACCTTTCCAAATATAACAAAGTTTCCTAAAGAAACAAGTTCCGTTTTAAAAAGAAAATGTCCTTCCCTGTGATGTGGGAAGGAGAGTGGGAGCAGGTGCTTGGGACTCAGGGCAGCACAGACTTAGCTGCCCCAGAACACGACTGTGACCAGGTCAGGAGGGACACTGGACTCAAATCACAGCACTTAGTGATCTGAACAGTGTTGACATTGGCATGACTAACAACAACTTCAGTTGCAGTTATGCTATTTTTGTTGATTTACATAAATACGTTTGGAGGGAATGTGAGAATCATCATTTTCATTTCCTCCTGGTGAGACAAAGAGAAGCATCGTTGCTACTGGATGCTTGTCCGAGCAGACCACTCTTGCAATTGTGTGTACTCTCAAGTCTGAGCCAGTCAGTCCACCCTTCCAGGCTGTAGTCTGCCACATACTTCTGCAAGGGTCCCAAGATGCTCCTGGGGAAATGGGCTTGGCTTTTAGATACAGCATAGTCAACAAGAATCTTACTACTGCTCTCAGGGGATCAGAACTCAAACTCATTGGTGTTGGAACGGAACTGACTCAGCTGGGTTTCTGAGGCTGTAAATCAAACAGGAGGAGATTGCCCATCTTTCTCCCTCTGAGCAGCTGGTGGTTTCAAGCACCCAGAGAGGTGCAGCCTCTGAGCAGTGTAGCTCGCTGTAGACTCGCTGCCCGGCTCCCTTGCCTCTAAGGATATTTTCTGTATTATTCTAACAAATCTTTGTTAAGGATAAAGGGATAATCAGCTATAAGAAAAAGATAATAACCCAAAAAAAATTGTACCAAGTAGGTTTTTCTGCTAAATGACAGGGGATATATTATATTAAACATGGTTCTTCAGGACGAGTTCGCTCTGCCCTAGAAAGGATGGATATAAATAGGTTCCTAGCAAATTCCCAAACCCGATGTTGGTTCAGGTACAGGGAACTCATTTTATATTAGGGAAAAAAGCCAAGCATTGTAAGTCGTTTTTTTTTAAAAAGAAAGTTTCATTTGGTTTGTTTTGATTATTTTCTGTATTTTCCTTAAAATCCTATTGCTCTTTTGCGTATTGATCGTTAATCTACTTTTTTTTCAGGTAAACATAAAGCAGGGCACATGCCAGAGCCAGAGGGGAATAAATGCCTTTTGGGGTGCACGACATCAGGCTCATACTTGGCCTTCTGTGTTGCAGAGTAGTCACAGAAAGTCAATTAGAAATAAAAGTTTAAAAGATAACTTTTTTTAAAAAAGTATTTTATATTTTATTTTATTATTTTGTGTGTGTGTGCCCGTCAAATCAGATCTGCCTGGTACTGGAGGAGACTGTCTCTCCTTCTCCAGCACAGCATCTGGTGGATTTGAACCACGCACCTCTGGGATTGCAGTGCAGCTTCTTGCCACTTAAAACATAACTTTTAAAACTTTTTTGTTTCATACCAAAAATAAGTATTCACTAGCTTCAGGTAATACCACCTCTGACTTGAAAGTATGTTTTAAAATCGGCCAGGATTTTCACCCCGTCTGATGTCTTAGAACCGTGTCCTATCCTGCACCATCCTCACCCATCCTAACACACTAGAGCCCATTGGGCAGACACCTGGTTGAGGGTCTTCCTCTCCTTCGCAAACTCTCCAGCATTGTGGGTTCAGATCTGTTGTTCATAGGGTCACTATGGGTCACACTTGACTCGACAGCACCTAACAACAACAATCCCTTAGATAAGGAATGAATACCTCTTAGCAGCCTGTTCCTTTAGACAGACTACACTTAGATTCAGACTCTGTTGTTTCTCAGTGACAGAGTTACCTCTCAGAGAACACGCTCACTACTTGTTAGTATATTGTGCTCAGTTCTTCTGACATCAGCAGCTTCTATAGTATAAAAAAATTGGAGGCTCAGGAAATTCATTAAAAGTTAACATATTACGTTTTTCTATCCGTTTTTTTGTGTGTGTTTCTCACCTTAGCTGTCTTAACCTGTCAGGCTCATAATGTCAGGTGAACCGTGTGTTCAGTTAATGGAAACAGGGCCGCACAGTGGGGCCTCTCGTATGCAGGAAAAATAGAGGAAACTCTGAAGTAGTATTTTCTAGTGTGTCTGAAGTAACAGAAAAAGCAGTGGCAGAGAAGTAAAATCTAGGAGTTTATAATATTTCGCATGTGGCCTTTAGATCTAGCAGTTCTTATATGTATGTGAGTGCGGTTTTTCTTTCTGAAACAAGTTCATTGCCAAAAAGAAAGGTAGACTATCTACAGCGTGTGTGTGAATACATAGCTTAGCAGGAATACAGGGAGCTCTGGTGGCTTAGTTCCTAGGGAGTTGTACTGCTGTCCTAAAAGATAGTGGCTTTCTGGTGGTTTGAGTCTACCAGCAGCTCTGGAGAAAAAAGATGTGCGGTTTCCTCACATGTCATTCACAGCCTCTGAAAAAAAGCCTGATGGAGGGTCAGCTATGAGTCAGTTCAAACCCAAGGAGAATGAGGGGGTGTTTAATACTAAAATTAAATACGATGGATTTGAGCATAGCAGAGATTGGGGGATGACATCGGATAGGGCAAAGTCTTTTGGTTTGGTTGTTGGGTTATGTTTTTTATTCCAAATTTTTTTTTTAAAAATTCTTTATTCACTCATGCACACTTTCCTCCTCCTCCGACTATTGATTGTCATATCTGTGATTTCTAATCGTCCATTCCTTCCAGCATGGCCTGCCTTTCACTCATTCCAGTGCAGTGTTCATTATCTATCAGTTCTTTTCCCCTCCCCCATCTCGACTCTATTATTACAGTAATGGGCTTAAGCAGTATTTGTCTCTTTATGACTGAGATATTTCACTCAAGATAATGTATTCCAGACTCTTCCACGTTGTATAGTGATTAAAGAGCTGAATTTTTTTCAGTGCGCAGTATTCCATTGTGTTAACCACTCAGTTGTTGATGGGCACCTGGGCTGTTTCCATCTTTTTGCTATTGTGAACAGTGCTACAATAAACATGATGTGCATGTATCTGCTGGTTGCAGTTCTGCTTTCTTTGGGCTATATTCCCAGTAGTGGGATCGCTGAATCAAATGGTATTTCTATTTCCAACTTTCTGAGGAAGCGCCAGCCTGCCCTCCGCAGTGGCTGTGCCGCCGTACATTCAGATAGGGCAAAGTTATCATCCTTTTAGGATCTCTGTGAATCAGAGTCAACTAACAATAGCTAACAGCATACAATGCAGTTATTCTAAAAAAACAGTTGAATTTGTTCTTTGAAAATTAGGGAATTTTAACTAGATTTGTCTCTTTTTAGGGTAACAAAGATCTTTATACATATTTTAAAGTAAAATTGCTTTAATGCTAAAGAGAAATGTGCAAGAAACCAGATAGTAAGTGATAAGTGGGACTCAGAGTCACAGTCAGTAATAAGGGTTTTGAAGTCTGGCCTGGATCCTCCATGGGAAGAGCAGACTCTTGTAAGGTTGTTTGTTAGGTCAGCCTGAGAATAATTTGGCATTTGTTGACCCAGTTGTCGTCTTGTTTTCTTCTTTCCTCCTAGGTATCTGAGCGTTTGAGTCAGCCAGGAGTGGCAATAGGTTTGGCTTGGACTCCGTTAGGTGGAGAAATCATGTTTGTGGAGGCAAGCCGCATGGACGGCGAAGGTCAGTTAACTCTGACTGGCCAACTTGGGGATGTCATGAAGGAATCTGCCCATCTTGCAATTAGCTGGCTCCGCAGCAACGCAAAGAAGTATCATCTGACAAATGGTAGGCACCTCGGCCACAGTTGGAATACAGCTGTGAGGGAAGAGAGGCCATGGTCCATCAGGCATTTGTCACACAGTGGTGCGACAGAAATCAAGATGAGCTTGAATTAGTGATCACACTGTTTAGTAAAATACAAGCCTTTAATTTATTGAACCCCTATGGAAATTCATTTTATCCTTGGAAGACTGTTTAGCTAATAACTGAACTAGAAATAACTTTAGAAGGGTTTGTTTTGTTTTCAGCCCTCTTTGGAATAAAGTGAAACTAATTACTCATTCAGCCCTCCACTCTAATTATACTATCCATTAATATTTGAAGGATTCATTTACCCAAAACATTCATTTTTGTCTTCTTGGTTTTCTTTCTAGGAGTAAAAGAAAGCAGGTTTAATTTTGATTCATTAAAATCCTCTTTTCCTTTTTAAAGCTTCTGGAAGTTTTGATCTTCTTGACAACACAGACATCCATCTGCACTTCCCAGCTGGAGCTGTCACAAAAGATGGACCATCTGCTGGAGTTACCATAGTAACCTGTCTCGCCTCACTTTTTAGTGGGCGGTTGGTGCGTTCAGATGTAGCCATGACTGGAGAAATTACACTGAGAGGCCTTGTCCTTCCAGTAAGTATGAAGGAACCAAGTTTAAATAAAAATTAATACCTTCCTCTGTAGATACCTCCATTTTACACAGATGTTCAAGGTGAAAATTTTCATCTACTAGAGGAAAACCTAACAGTCCTATTTTCCTTCTACTAAGAAGACATGCCAAGAGGGAAAAAATACTAATCCCATCATCAAAATTATCAGGTGTGCAGATGAAAATTCAAGACCTTGTTCTGGTTAAACAATAAGTATTAAAATAGAACGTAGTTGTTTTTAAGCTTAATTCTTGCCTTCTAACATTTTTTAAAATCTTAGATTGCTGTAGTTCCTGTGGTTGATGTTGTTAGATGCCGTCGAGTACGACTCATAGCAACCCTATGAATAAAAAATCTGAACCCTGTTCTATCCTGTGCCATCCTCAAACTTCCTGGTGACTCTTCTAAATTTGTAAAAAATCAATTATTGTAAAATTGAAAATATAATAAAAATTTACCATTCCTAAGTGAGTGTGTCAGAGAGATGGTGAGGTTGGCACAGGACAGAGCAGGGTTTAGGGCTCTTGTGCACAGGGTCACTATGAGTTGCGAGCGACTCGACAGTACATAACAACAATAAAAGTGCTAAACTGTGAAAAAGTTCTGTTCATATGGGGCCTTAGGGCTTCATTGAATATCTTTATGTGCAGAATGTGAGAATTTATTTAGAGGTTTAAGTTACTGAGTACCAGTTCCATTTGACAACAGTTCTGGGTCAATGAAAAAGATAAGAAATGTTCTTTATATTGAGAAAGTCCTTACCTTATGAAGTAATGGTGAAAGCAGAATTGCTAATTAAGATTAAAAATTCTCTCAGTTCTCTAGATTTTTTAAATGTCAAGTCAAAGAGCCCCATTGTAAACCCTGGTTATTAAATGCTATGTGTAGCTCTCTACCCCAAGAAATGGCTGATCTTCCTCCCTACTCCTTGCCTCAGGAGCTATCACATTCCACATGGCAGTGTTGATTGGTATTTATTTGCTATGCTACTCAAAGAAAATGTTGTTAGGTGTTGTCATAGCAGCGCTGTGAACAGAAACCTGCCCTGCCCCACCCTCACACCTCTACCATGCTCAAGCCCATTGTGGTGATGGCTGTGTCAGCCCAGCTCATTGAGAGTTTTCTCTTTCACTTACTCTCTGACTTTCCCAGTATGATGTCTGCTCTAAGAGTTCCTGAAAATATGCCCACAGTGTGTGAGATGAAGTTTCCCTGTCCTTGCTTCTAGTTGGACTTCCTTCAGGACAGATTGGTTTGTCCCTTTAACATACACCAGAGTATTCACTACTCTTCTCCAACACCACACTTCCAAGGCATTGTTCTTCTTCAGTTTTCCTTGTTCATTGTCCAACTTTCAGGTGCTTAGGAAGTAGCTGAAGATAACCAAGACTTGGATCAGGTGCACCTTAGTCTCTAAACTGACATCCATGCTCTTTAGAATTTTGGAGAAGTCCTTGCCAACAGATTTCACCAGCACATGTCTTTTGATTTCTTGACTGCTCCTACCAAGGGTGTTGATTGTGGATCCAAGTAAGATGAAATCATTGACAGCTTCAATCTTTTCTCTGTCTCTCAGTCCGTTAGTAAAGAGTCTTTCTTCAATCTTAATACCACATTCTGCTTCATATAATCCAGCCTCCTCAAACTGAATAGCTATGCAAAAAGAATACAACACTGAGACACACCTTTTCTGATTTTAAACCATGCAGTATTCCCTTTTTCTGTTCAGACAAGGTATAGGTTTCTCATAAGCAGAATTAAATGTTCTGGGATTCCTGTTCTTCTCAATGTTATTAATAAGCAAAATATTAAATGAATTCTCTTAAGAAGCTGGAGTTCAAAACCAAAAAGAAGAACATGCTCAGAACATTCTCATGCTGAACTGAAGAACAGATTCACACGAAGAGTTGTTGCACTGAAAGATTCTCTGGACAAAGTATATTTTCTTTTTCTTTTTTTTTTTTTTACTTAGATTCTCTGGACAAAGTATTTTTTCTTTCTTTTTTTTTTTTTACTTTTTAAAAATTTTATATTGGTTTGCATACAAAATTCATATACATTGTGTTTCACAAATTCCTTCATTCACATTGTGTTTCATACAATCATTCCCTTACATTGCATTTTATAAAACCAGGCATCATTCTTTTTGCCTTGGTGCTTCCCTCCAAGCAAGATGGATCACCAGCAGCTCTACTGGAGTCACTCGCGAAAATTCGGTCAGGGTTCCCGCTTCTGCCGCATGAGCTCAAATCTACCAGGACTGATCCCAAAATACAGACTGGATACATGCCGCCAATGTTTCCGGCAGTACGCCAAGGATATTGGCTTCGTCAAGTTGGACTAAGTTATCTTTCTTGGATGGCGTACCCAAGACCTCTACATGGCAAGAAACAAGATCAACACTTCGTACATAAAATTTTAGTTATGATAATGTGAAAAACAAAACAAAAAAAACCCAAGTCATCATTGATCTATGCCTACTATCACCCCACCTTTTCAAGTCTTCACTGGATCTTTCCTGATTCCTTCATTTCCTCCCTCTACTCACTAAAGCATGTGACCTCATGATTTTCCCCCCCTTCCAACCCTTTGGACTTTTATACGCATCTTCTAGTTATCTTCTGTTTTTACAGTAATGGTCTTTAGCAGTATTTGTCCTTTTAAGATTGAGTTAGTTCACTCAGCATAACAGTCTCAAGCATCTCTATAGACAAAATCTAGAATGATGCAGGAAGCATCAGAAGATGATACACAGCATCAGAAGAAGGATGTACAAGCTCATTGTACTAAAAAGAATTAGTCAGCATTTCAAGAAGTAACATGATCAAGAATCAGTAGTACTGAAGGAGGAAGTCTAAGCTGCACTGAAGACATTAGCAAAAAAAAACATAAGGTTGCAGGGTCTGATGTAGTATAAACTGAAGTGCTTCAGGAAGCAGGTGCAGTGACCCTGGATATGCTCACCAGTCCACCAACTGACTAGAAGAAAATTTTTCCCCCCATCCCAAAATGTGATCTAACAGAAAGTGGAAAATATCAAACAATATTAATAACACATGGAAAGAAAATTTTGTTGCAGATTATTAAAAAATGACTGGAACAGTCCATTCATAAAGACTGCCAAAAACTCAAGCTGGATTCAGAAGAGGCCATCATGGGACTGATACCATTGTTGCTATCAGATGGATGTTGGCTGAAAGCATAGAATACCAGGAAGAGGATTATTTGTGTTTTGTTGACTATGCAGAGGCATTTGACTGTGTGGATCACAACAAATTTTTTTT
>NW_006399771.1:211694-232327 GCF_000299155.1 Elephantulus edwardii
AGGGCAGCCCGCCCCGGGCAGAGGGCTGCGACGGCTCGCCCCGGGCCAGGGGCCGAGGGCAGCCCGCCGGATCACAACAAATTATGGATAACAAAGGAAATGAGAAATGCTTTATTGACCAGGAATAAATCCTGGCTTAAGTGGAGTCATCAGCTGAGAGTTCAACAAATTTTTGAAAGATCAGTATGTTCTGGGAAAAAGAATTCAAGGTAGAGCTCATTTTCCCAGCAGAAATGTGGGGAAGGTGGTGGCTGAGCGCCAGAAGGTCCAGATGAGAGCAGTAATGAGATGTGCTGCTGAAAGATGGGGCCATCGCATTGAGTGCATGTTAACGATAATGGAATAATTAGGAAAAAGATGGTGATTTAAGGTTGTACGAAGAACAGAATCAATGTCATTGAATTATACATGTAGAAACTCTCCCACTGTTGAATGTTTCATTGTATACTTTGTACCAAGATTTTTAAAAATAGGAGACTCACTGGAAATCAATGTCCCCATTGGTCTACTTAGTCCTCTGCTCTCGGTCCCCCACAACCCCGCCCCCCAACTCCTTCAGTCTCACTTGGTCCCCCACATCCAGCAGAAGAAGGTCACAGCTTTGTGGGAGGGAGGAAGGAGGAGAGGGAGAGAGAAAGAATTGTTAATGCTAGAGAAAGATTACTCTAGAGCATAAGACAAAGCTTTTCAGCTTAAAACTGTAGTTTTAGAAATGGCCAAAGAACTATTTAAAACCGAAAAATAATAGGACAGAATAACCTGGCAAGTCTAATATCTCAAGAGTTACAGAAAACAGGAAGTTACATAGAACAAGTTGTTAAGTACCGGAACATTTTCTAGAATTTAAGGTTCCTGCAAATTGTAAAGGGCTACACCAATGACGTGAATTTTCAGAACACCTTTAATAAGGCTTTGTCCTCAGGGATACAATGATAGGTAAGAAATGCTTTGAAAATAGCGGCACAGATCTTTATTATAGCCTTCCAGATTACAGCATTTTAACCAGTGTAAGGAATCCAGTTCATCGTGTGTGTGTGTGTGTGTGTGTGTTGTGAATAGAAATTTATTGCAGGTATTTCATGTTAAATCCTGCACTCTTTCTCACTATGGTATTTTGAAGATTCACATGGGGGCAAAACAGCCTTGGAAATGGTGATGGCGGGGCAGGATGAGAGCACCTAATCCAGAGAGAGCATGTGTGCACTCGGTGAGAAAATTGAGAGCTGTGTTCACTGTCTATTGCTGCATAACACACTGCCCCAAAACAGTAAAACACAGCCATGACCCCCACAGTGTCATGAATTTCAGGAGCTTCCAATTCAGGGTCTCACATCTTGCAGTCAATAAATACATCAGCCAGACCTCAGCTTGTTCAAAGATTGACGGGAGCTGTAGGAGCTGTGCCCGGGTGGTTTCTCTCACGACCGGCACAGGGCCAGTCTTTGCAGGCAGAAGGCCACGCTCTGTCATCTCATGGGATTCTCCACAGGCTCCTTAAGTGACCTCGAACATGGCAGCTGGTTTCCTCCGGTGAAAGTGATCCACAAGCTAGAGATCCAGGCAGCAGCTTTCATTTTTTTATGACCTTAATCATGCAAGTTATATAGAATAACTTCCACCACATTCTTTTTCTTATAGGAGTGAGACTGGCCCCACACTGAAAGGAAGGTGAATTAGACTGTACCTTTTGGAATGAGAATATGCAGGCAGTATTTTAAAATTACTGTAAAGTCTGTATCTACTCAAAACCTATTGCCATTGACTCAGGACTAACCCAGAGCCAAACCCTCCAGTGGGTTTTCAGAGGCTGTAGACTACACAGGAAGAGGCTGCCCACCTTTTCCCAGTAAGTGACATATGGTCTTGGCGTAAACCCTACAACAGACATAATCCTGGCAATACTTTTTATTGAATTTTTAGGGTCAGTTTATAGACAAGGTAACAAAGGATATATTGCCACTCACCGTGTTAAAAAAGGCAGCTAGTTGACAGAAGTGAAGGTGTGCCATGCCTGTCAGAAAAAGCAGAATTTTCTCACACCCGTGTGGCATTATTATCTGATACCAGTGATCAGATTAGCATTTTAACGCGTGACTAACTGAAACACAAAATTCAGGTAACTATTCAGTGGCTTTCTGATCTCATGCTGTACAGTAATTACGTGACCTCTCTGGCGTAGCGTGGGTGAAACGTGTGCCCCGTTTCGTTCTCCATCCGAGAAGAATCGTCAATCTGTTAATGTTCTTTCCTACAGGTGGGTGGAATCAAAGACAAAGTGCTGGCAGCGCACAGAGCGGGACTGAAGCAGATCATCCTTCCTAAGAGGAATGAGAAGGACCTTGAAGAAATCCCAGTAAACGTACGGCAGGATTTACATTTCGTCACAGCAGGCTGCCTCGATGAAGTCCTTAATGCCGCTTTTGATGGCGGCTTTACTGTAAAGGCCAGACCTGGTCTCTTAAATAGTAAATTATAGGTTCACATCTCCCCTTTCCAGAATTTTAAGTTACTAAGTGTCAAAAGGTACTGACAGAGTTGATTTTCCTCACGTTATGACTGTTAGAAACATAATCGCAGCGATAATGAACCTCACTCAGGTGGTGGCTAATGTTTAGTAGATGGTACTGTAGTAAATCAATAAAGTTTAATTCTTTGCCTTTGGTGGGATCTTACTGTCCCTGAGAAAGAATAAAGCAGCGTTCCATTGGGTACCCCAAAACAGAAGCATCTGCTTCCTGTAAACTTGTTAACGAGGTGCTGTCAAGTGGATCCTGACTTAGGGCCAGCAGAACTGTGTCCCACAGGATTGTTGACGGGATTTTCAGAAATGGAGAACCAGGGCTTGCTTTTGAGGTGCATCTGGCTGCACTTGAACCGGAAACCTTCCAGTAAGTAGGCAAGCATAGTAGTAACTGCATGGATCGTACAGGGACTCCAAGGAACTTCTTGTGTGCTATAGTGACCCAACAGGGCAGAATAAAACAGCCCCACAGGGTGTCCTTAGACTCTGAGAAGAGTCCCTTAGAAAGGGAACTGGGATGAGATGGAAACAGTCGGCTATTAATCCTTATGGAAAATGAGATGTTCCAATTAAGATTTGCCCATCCCGATCTAGATGCAGCTAGAGTGTAATGCAGCAATCAGGAAAGGATAGTTTCCTCTGAGTGATGTGGCCTGTGTGAGCATATATCACAGAAGTGTACGTACCCTGAGGCCTGTAACCTTGGGAAAAGTATAGGCCCCAAAGGGAGGCAGTCTTTTGTCCTGGCTCCCACTGCCTCCCTCTCTGTCTCTGCCAGCTCCGTGATCAGGTGGGCATCCATTCCTTTCTTCTCCTGAGATAGGTTGACCGTGTAAAGTTGAGCTCTGCATACTAGCTAGGTGAACTCTGTGTATCATATTTTTCTGACCTTTGTAAAATGCAGCTAACTACCTAATTCAGTATTCTGATTAAGATTAAATACAATGTGAAACATTTATTTTGCAATGTCTTCTTATTCCAGCCTGTAACAGTGTTACAGTCCTACCTTTTGTAGTGTACGAAGACATACATGCATATTGGTAACTTGGATTGCTTGAATGAAAATGATTGTTGCTAACAAGTTGCTGTCAAGTTGACTCAAACTCTTTTAACAGTCATATGAACAACAGATGGAAACCGTGCACTATCTCGCTTTGTTCAGACCTGCTGCTAAAATCTGGATCTCAATGTGTTGTGTCCAGACCCTGAACTAATTGTGACACTGTTGGGGGGGGGGAGAGAAAAGAAGAACATTTGAAACCGTCACAGTGACTCTCATCACTGCTATACTTTTCCCATTTCTGTCCCATCATCTTACAGGGGAGGGAAAAGCTACAACTGTTATTTCTTTTCTAGCCACCAGAGGGAGCTGACACACACAAATTGCTCTGCTGCTGTGCCCAATTCTGCCCAGTAGACAGGAAACAAAGGCCCAAACCTTTTGTAAAGAAATTGAGATTATCTGTATTCTTGAGTCTTGAATAGCAGCTTTGTCTTTCTCTGTAAGCAGCTTTGCTGCATCTGTGCCCTCTTACTTGAAGCCTGCTTTTTCTTTGTAAGGATCAGCCTGGATACTGTGTGTGAAATTTAAACAACATAACCTTTATTTCTCCCGTGTTCTTTGCTGAACTTTTCAAGAGACCCAAATCAGCAACACTGATTAACTCGAGAAAGTCTTAGTTCCAGGGGTGTGAAGCCTTAGAACCTGTACTTAACCAGTTTTATGCAGATTTTTGAAACTCTTCAACGAGTAAAACCTTTATAACCTTGTTTCTCAAGAAACGTTACGCGGTCCATTTGAACTGTACTTTTCACCTGGCTTTGCTTCTTATAACTTGTAATTAACTAGACAGCAGTGAGTCTTGGATTGGTTTTTGCTTAAACTTTGACCAGATAAACTGCATCTTCAGTGACCAAGACCCTTAGTCACTAACGTGAAAATAGAACTCTATAAATACATGTCTTAAGCAAGGTGTCCTGATTATGAGAGTGAGATTTAAAGATACCTAAAATTTTAATTAAAAGCACCAAGTATATGTTCCTTTTATTCCTTTGACATCGATTGTGATTTCTATTCTGGCCATAGTAATACCACAGATCTTCTTCTTAAAATCATTTGGGACATAACAAGGTTTCATGCCCAACACCAGCTCTGATTATGTGTAGTGGCTGTGTGAATTAGAGAGTATTCGGAGTCCCATGTTGCTAAATGCAATGACAAGCATTATAAACACCCTAGGGTTACAACAGTTCTCCACAGTACACCACAACACACTTGTTTTGCTAATGTTTAGTGGAGCCTACATTTAAAAAAAAAAAAAAAAACACCAAAATGTGAAAAGGATGGGAGTAGCCTGGTCACTGGACACTGACGTTATTTTAAACAACTGACTAAAAAATGGTTAAGACATTTAAACCCGAGTAAAGGCAGAGAAGACTGCCGCTTCAGAAGGCACTAGGGATACAGTACCAGCCATTGTTGAGCGTCCTGTCATGGTGAGCCGTCCTCATCCCCTGTGGGAGCTATGTCATTCACCCCTTTGCAAGTGACTGGGACAGAGAAGTTAGATGTAGTAGGAATAGGATCAAAATTAACACACCAATTTGAGAATTTATAGCTCGCCTTGTTCAAGATCAGATCTTAGTAGATGCTTTTAAAAGTATTCCTTTTTACGAATCGTTTTATCACGCATTAAATGTATAACATTTAGGAGCATCCTTGACAAGTACAATTCATTGGGAATGTAGCACTGGTTACATGTCATGGGAAGCCGTCATTATTTCCAAAATATCCCACTATCAACAGAAGCTCAGTGCTCCCTAAGCTCAAATCCCTTCTCTTATCCAGTGTAACAAACTTTGTTCTCTATTTTTTTTCAAAGAAGTAGGATGAAATATTTGGACTATCCCCTCTCATGTGATTTTCAGCCTCTGAAAACCCACTGCAGGGTCGGCTCCGAGTCACTTCGGACTCGAAGGCGGCGAGAGTCTTCACCTGTTTGTGGACAGACCTTTGCACATTTGGTTGTCAGCACAGCTGCAGTGAAATCGAGGTTGTCTGCAGCCCTGCTTTCAGGTCAGCTCAGTGTCTGCTTCTCTGATTAGGAGCATTTGGCTAAGAACTCCTAGAAAAAAACAAAGCTGTCTTGAAAGTACAGCGAGAACGCACCTTAGCAAAACTGGCAGTAACATCCCCCATACCATGGAAAATGTGTATCAGGAAAAGTAGTCACTGAGGACAGTCTGCTTGGTCTAGAGGGTCGGAGTGAGATGGACTCGCACAGTGGTTGCAATAATGCGTAAACCTTGCACCAGCCATGAGGACAGCACCACACAGGGCAGTGATCCTTGTGTACACAGGGTCACTGAGTCAGAACCGAAGGAGGCACCAACGATGGGAGTTCTGTGTTCAAACTTTTGAGGGGGGGTCCCAAACTACCCAAATAGTGTACCTTTTACCTCCCTACCAGAAAAGGCTGAGTCCTAGAGGCTCAGTGGCTACAACAGTAGTACAAAAGGGAAACATCAGGCAGTGTTTTGTTATACTGGTCAGTCACTAGGAGTTGAAGCCCACCGTTAGCATTTAAGAACCCCAACACTTTTGCTTTTTTTTTAACCCCAGCTATCCACTCCAGTGGAGTCAGTCAGGTGGTTACTTCTGAACTGATTCAGTGGCAGTGAGCTGGGTCTGTTAGGTGCAGTTGAGTCCGACTCATAGTGACGGTAAGAACAGACCTGAACCATGTCCAACCTATCCTGTGCCGCCCCGAATCTCTGACGCACTCAAGCCCATTGCCACCTCAGGGTCAACCCACCTGGCTGGGAGAGTCTTCCTTTGCTTAGCTGTCCTTCCACCTTCCCAAGCATGATGATTTTCAAAGACTAGCCTCTCCTAGGAACATGCCAGAAGTGCAAGAGACAAAGCTTCATCTCCGACTCCAAGGAGCACTCTCTAACTGCCCCTTCTTTAAGATTTACCTGTTGGTGCTTTTGGCAGTCCACAGGATATTCAGCACTTTTCTCCAATACCATTCAAAGACATCAGTTCTGGCATCCTTATTCATGGCCCAGCTCTCAGATGCATAGCAACTGACCATGACCTGAACTGGATGCACCTTAGTCCTCAACCGACATTACTACTTCTCAATAATTTGGAGAAGTCCTGTTGAATTATGAATGATGGTCCATAGGGCGATGTATACGTATGCTAACTGAAAGGCTGGTGCTTAGGGTTCACTGAGTAACTTCTCAGAAGGAAGGCCCAGCAGTCTACTTCCAAAAGAATCGGCCACCAGAAATAAACCCTGTGGAGGACAGTGCTGCCCCGACACTCCTGGGAGTGTCCTAAGACACCGGCACAGCAGCAACTGCTTTTATTGGTGGGTTTTGCTATTAAATAGATTCCAGCTCCTAACAATCTAGATGTCATTTATTCTCTTTAGTGAATAGCTATTGTTTCTGTGCCCATTTTTAGATGGGTTGTCTGCTAAGTTGTTGAGAGGGATTTTTTTAAAAAAAAACTATTTTCTGGATATTAAGCAGGTATATGGATGCCAAAAACTTCCCTAGTCTGTGTCCTGATACCATTTTTAGATAAATGTGAAATTTTTATTTTTTTCTTTACCACCAAAGAGCCCTTTATGTTTGGAATATCCACCCTGGGTGGGTAGGGAGAATGACAGAAGTTATTTCATCTACAGGTTTCCACCACCTGCACCTTTCTTGTCTAACCTTTATTAGTCACTACAGTACCAGACTGACCAGTGAGGACTGGTGTGTCACAAGCTCCAGTCACCAGATGGTATTCTGATCCTAACTCCTTATCTGTTCTAATGCAGCACAGATTGGTCCCAACCTAAGTATGCTTAATTCGATGGGGGGCAGGGGTGCACACACACATTTACTCCACACACCCCCAACTTGGTTTACTTACTGACACTTTAACTTGGAAATCTTTGGTCGGTGATTCAGGAGGGGGCACCCACACTTATTTTTGGTGAGCCAAGCTCACAGCCATCCACAGAAGTTTAAAATTTACAGAAATCAGCATAAACACAATGGATTACAATTTAAGCATCATGAAATACAAGTCAGATACACGCTACATACATATATATCATATAAACCCTGAAAGCATGCAGAGTGAAAAGTCAGACACCAAAAACCAAATGGTACAGACTCCCACTCATGAATAGTCCTAGACTAGACAAATGCATAGAGACTAGAGCATTAAGGGCTGGGGAAGTGGGGACTGGGAATTGCTGCTTTTGTTTTGGGTGATTAGAAAATGTATTCATTGCACAACATAGTGAATATAATGTCATGGAAATGTGAACTTAAAATGGCAAATGTTTTATTTTACCAAATTATTTTTAAAGTCACTATAATACATATCAAAGAAAAAGTTCCCCAAACTGTTCTTAACTTTAAAAACTGGCCTGTGATTCAACTCAGCAAGACAAATTCAAGTTTCATAATATGAAAACACAAGGGATTAAGAGTATCACCGTATCACCACCTGCTCCGAACATTCCCTTAAAAGCCCACAACACACACACTCATACTAATTATGACCGTTCAGGGATAACTTGTTCACCAAATCTCAACAGATCAAGAAGTCTGGCTATAGATACCATTCCTTTAGGACAAAAACAGAATTAAAGCTTAGAGGAAATAAATATTAGAATACCAATTTAATACAAAATTTCAGCAAAATGTCTAATTTTTTATCTAGTAGACCCCAGAGAATAATCTCCGAGTATATAATCAGAAGACATAGGAATGTTCCTAGGTTATTTATAAATGGCCAAAAGAGCTAGATAAAGTATCCAGCAACAAAAAACTGGCTAAAATTAGAATAAATGCTCAGAAATGGCCAAAAATGGGGAGGGATCTTTCCAGATCGTTAAAGTGATCTGCTCAAAATAATCATGTTACTCTAATGAAAGTAGGGCTACAGTTACATGATCTTGGTTTTGTTTTCCGAAAATAAATGTCACACAAAAGGCTGGAAAGGTAATGTCAGCAGTACTTCCTGAATGGTGGAAGAGTTAGTTATGTCTTTTTGTGATTTCTAAAATCTACACAATAAGCATATATAATTAAAACATTTCCAAAAGTTTAAAAAACCTCATTGCTGTTGTCAGAACCAACTCACAGCTGATGTTCCAGCAGGTGTCCAGAGGAATGCCCATCTTTCTCCAACAGGGCAGCTAGTGCGTTCGAACCCGCTTTTGGTTGGCAGCCTAACTCCTTCCTTATTAACCAGGAGGCTCTGGTGGCAAGAAGCTACACTGCAGACCTCAAGGCACAGTTCAGATCTGCCAGCTGCTCCACAGGAGAAGGATGGGCAATCTCTTCTCACAGGTCGGTTCTGACTGGGTCAGTTCTGACTCTATGCTACACAATAATCGATGTACCCAATGTATTAAATGATGAGTATTTTCTAGGATACTAAAACAATGAGCTAGGACTTAAAAAGTGAGTTCCTTTTTATAAAGGGGAGCTCTGATGGCTTGGAGGTTAAGGAATTAACACTGCCAACCCTTTAGAAGACATGATGTGGTTCAAATCCACAAGTTTCTCCACCAGAGAAAGATAAAACGGTCTTCTCCAGTGTGATTTATTGCCTCCGAAAACTCAGTGGCGCACCACCCTTGAGTTTGTTCCATTTAACACCATGTGACATTATATCCCCAGCACTGTGTAAAGTGTTGTAGATAAAAGCAATTATTCACATAATATTTTGTGTAAATTTTTAGAAGTAGACCGTCAGTTAATACTATTTTAAAAAAATAATTTGTTATTAAAAATATCTACTAAGGAAAAAAACTTAGCTTGGGTCTTTAAATCCTGAACCAGCACTGGCCTATGGCATCAGATTGACACACAGTATCCTCCAGATGAACACCTGAAGGGGCAGGAGTCTGGAGGTAAACACTGTTGAAATAGGAGTAGAGGTGGTGGGAATGGCCCACATGTGAAGTATGTAAACTTTGTTATTAAACCACACTGTAACAAAGACAGTCTATGTCAAGTGTATTATTTTTACCAGTTACAAAAAAAAAAATTTAGAAACATGAAAATGGAGGGAAATTAAATTGGGTCAGAAGCTGTTTTAGGTAAAGAGAAAAACAAACTCACTGTCATCAATTCTAGTGCAGTTGGTACTGTGGTGAAGGCATCTATCTACCTGCTACTGAAAAGGTCAACATTTCACATTTCAAACACACAAGCTGTTCCACTGACCAAGGTTGAGACTGTCGATTTTCCATGAAGACTTACTTACAGGCATGGGAACCTGCCGGGCCAGTTCTTTGTCCTACTGTGTCACTATGAGTTCACTGTAGTCAGGGCACTCGGTGGTGAGCAGTCCCAAATTACTGTAACAAGCAAGGAGGACAGGAGTCCAGACTAGAGCAAGGAGAAAGTGTAAACACCCTGAGATAGGAACTAGCCTGAGGCCTGACCTGAGTGATTCCTTCACAAGCCCAAATAGACATCCTTCTGGTGGTATTCTTTGCTTTCAGACAAAAGCTATCTGGCATGCTGCAGTTCCATCTCAGTCCAGCCTGAATTTCTTGCTCTTCTCTGCTGATGTACTGTTGTAACGATTTTTTTTAGTAATCTTCAAGATTTTACTTACGAGAGAGATGACTTTCAGTAATCTCCACATGAGCTACAATTAATCCATTGTACACACCAGGAGACATGGGTCAGGCAGCTGGTAGACACAGTGTAGTTGCTGCTATCTGGACATAGCGCTTAACTACTAGGCTTTAAGTACTAAATTAATTCACTTTTGTGGTATCTTTCCTTCCTTTTCAAGAGGAAAATTTACTAGTTACTGGTGACATGTGGGTAAAGGAAAATAAGACAAATCCAAACAGTGGAATCAAGCATATTCTTGAGCTCCTGCGATGTATCTGAACTCTGAAATGTGATCTACATTACTTTCTGCTATATGGTCAAAGTGCAAAATGGAACAAGATTATCTTGGATTTTCAAACTCAGAGCTAAAGCAGACACGTTAAAGAGTTTTTAATTTGCCAGGTATTCTTTTAATGAGAATTATAAAAAGACAAAAACATCTTTTTCAAACTGTCTTTAAACTGTTTTTAAACAAATTATTTTCTTTTTAATTACAAATACTGTGTAAGACGGTGCCTTCTTTGCAAACCAATAAATAACAAAAAATTTAAACAAACTTTATGAAGACTATTTGAAAAAGGAAAAAAAAGCCTAATTTTTTTCCCAGTATTATCTTTTAAAGCAGAATTTATTCCCTTGTTTTTCAGAGAGTGAGTTTAAAGATATGACTCAGATGGAAAAAAATATAGACCCATTTACAGCTTTTGGTTAAGTCTTCCAATGTTACCGTTTCTTTCTGGAATTATCTCCAGTAAGTACTTTTATTTTTAAATGCTTCTAATGAACTGATTATCAGGGGAAAGAAAATACCAAACACATACTTATAAACGTCACCATAAAGAATTATGTATATCAAAAACACTAAAAAGGTACAAAAAAAGGAGGGAAAACCTGAATTACAGAAAAGAAAGTCAAATTTATTTATTTAATGAAAAACTTGAATTAATAAAAATTAGCAAACACACACACAAAAAAAAAAAATGACACAGCAGCACTATGTAGTGACTCACGAAGGGCTTGGAAAGCAGCGGTCCAGGACCACTCCACATGGCTTGTCAGTTAAGGGGGGAGAAAAATCTCACACATACACATGTGCGCACACACACAAACAAAACTAAAACAAAACAAAAAAAAATCCCAATATTTTTCAACAGTACAATCAATCTACAACAAACACAAATTCAGAATTATTTTACAATGCTTCCTGCAGAATCAACTTTCTTAATACAAAAGATGCCCCATCTTGGGAGTATATATTTTTTTTTCAGTGATTTACTGCTGACTTATTTTAAATATATTAGCGTTACTACATGCAACTGGTTTCCTGTATTAACAGCTTTCCTTTTATTTACCTTCATGTGTCTAGCTTCCACCTACCAAAACAGTTCCATGTTGGCAGGCTGATGGGTGCATTATTCTCTGTGAAACTGAATGCAATGGTTTTAAACACTGGCCAGGAAATGTTTGATTGCCATTTTAACACATGGAAATAGTTACATTGATGCCTAAGTTGCCATTTTCTGCAAAAAGCTGTGCAATGCTGGTATCAAAGACTAGGCAGTCACTATTCATAATGGCTGTTGCAATTCCTTCGTGAATAGATCGAGGAGTGGCTTCCCAAGTCAATCGCCGCCTATGACCATTTAGCTCAAGTCGGTAAGCAAAATTTTCTGCTTGTTTGCGTGTTCCTATCAGCTGTACAATTGCAAAGAACTGCTGGTGACCATCATATTTTTCCTGTTTCTCCAAGACTAACATGAAGTGAAAGCCAAAACAGGACTGCATCATCACCCAGTCAACAGCACCAGGAAGATTAATGTCTGTAGCAAGGAAAACTATATCCTCTCCCTGTAGGGTTGTGATGGACTTATGCTGATGCATCAGATGGGGCATTACAGCATCCAGAGAGCCTTGCCATTTACAGGAAGCACCAGGGCACGGACAGGAGTAAGGCCTAAACTCACAAAGCTCTTCGTGGTCTGCTTTCTCCGTATGAGGCAGACTTATTTCACATCCAGAAGAGGCATATTTACAAGGGAAAAGTACTGAATTGGCCACTTTCTCCATAGCCAAGTTACAAATGGATCCCAATGGGCCACGGCAAGTTGGACAGCATGTGAGCTTTGGGCGACAGTTGCTACACACAAGATGACCACTCTGACACTGAAGAATGGGTGGGAGCACATAGTCAAAGCAGACTGGACACTCAAAAAGACTCGCCAAGTCATTGTTGGATGCAGTCGTGCCGGTCAGGGCAGGCACCCTCTGGGACGGTGTACACTTGGAAGTACCAGTAGGTAATGCTGTCGCAGTCTGGCGGCTCATTTCTGTAAGAAAAACATAGAAATAAAAATATAGTTACAACTCTAACTTGCTTTACAAATAATATTTACATGCCAGAAAATACATTTACTGTAAGCAAAAAGATCCATGGAATAGAGTTTAAAAATAAACATAAATTATACTAAATAGGCATTATTATTAGGATTGTACTTTTTCAAAATGTTCTAGAATACATTTATAATCCCCTTAAGTTAAAAATAGTGTTGCTAACTCCAAAACCACATGAATTAAGAAATGTAGAAAGAGAAACCGAATCCTAAACGATTAAATTCATTAAGTGCTATCAAGCCAATAATACTGACCATGTTTCTTCAATCAAATCCTTCTTCACATTCATTCCCCTAATCACTCTCTCTCATTTTAAGTCAGCTGCTGATAGCTACACAAGTTCCTAGTAAGTTCTATAGTTCAAATGTCAAAGAATCAATCACCACGGTAACTAACAGTGGACAGTGTATGTTCAAGTGGTCTGTTTGGGGAATGAGGAACAGAAGGCATCAGAGAAATGGCCTGCTACCATTCCATCACACCTAACAAACCTTTCCCTAAAACACTAACATTGGCGCTAGTTATTAACCTTGTTTTTGAGCTAATCGGGTGTCACCCTCAAAAAATGAGGGGAGAAAAAGAATCATCCTCAAGGTTTTAGTCCTTGTTGTGTGCCATCAAGTCAGAACTAACTCAAAGCTGAACCTCCAGCAGATTTTCAGAGGCAGTTAAGGCAGTAAAGGAAGATTCCGACCATCAGCAGAGGTGATGGTGGATTAAAACCATGTGCAATTAGTATTGCAGTGCAGCTTCTTGCTACCAGAGAAAATTATTTTGTTCATTCCTTGTCCAAAAATAATGTGCAGTCAGAGAAAAAAAGATAAAAAAAGAGCACAGGAGAGGTCTGCCAAACAAGGGGGATGAGGCTCATTAGTAGAATATTTAATAGCTAATTGTTAAGAAATTATCAACTCAGACTTAAGATTAAAAAGCACTCTCCCCCAAAAAGAGAACACTGCTGAGATATGGCAGTTCATTCACTTTTAGGGAGGAGCCTGGGTAGGCCCTGGTGGCATAGTCCATAGCAATTTGCACTGTTAACCCAAGGCCTACTATGTGTATCTGGGAGTTCAAATGCACAAGCATCTCCTTAGGAGAAAGATCACTATAATTGGGAATTGGATGAGTTATGTTTGAGGGGCGGCAAGGCAAGGCAAAGATAATCAATTGGTCTGCTGGTGTCCTAAGAATGTCAAGTACACACTAAGCCACAGGTAACTGTAATTGTTCTTGTGTTGCAAAGAACTTATCTTCTAAGAAGCAATACTGATTAATAATATGACTATGCAAATTCAATATGGGCTCTAAATTACTCAAAGTAGTTGCCAACAGATACCTTAAATGGAGGCAGTGGTTGCTGCTGTTATGTACAGTCTCACAGCAGACCCGCAGGTTCTCTGGGGCAGTAATCACACAGGAGGAAGATTGCCAATCTTTCTCATGTAGAGCAGCCTGTGGATTTCAACTGCCTGCCTTTTGGTGGACAATGCAACTCCTTACCACTAAGCCATGAGGATGAACCAACCAAAAGAAAAGTCCACAAACAAAATCAATCCCACTGTTCTATTAAAGGAGTTTTCTAAAGTTTAGGGTAAACAAAAGTATGGCTGATACCATCATAACGTGGCTCAACTGAAATGGAAAGTAACACAGGGGCTCTATCTCCACAAGACTCCACTGTCATCTGGATTCTGTGTGGACTCCTGTGTGTTTGATGATCCTCCATTTTATGCTGTTTGTAAAACAATGGACTTGGTGTTGCCAGAACACCCTAAAATCATCTGTGTGCTGGATGTCCACTGAACATCATTGCACTGAAAGGTTCAACTGAAAACTCCAGCATAAAACAAGTCTAAGCCAACAATAGCTTTTAAGTTACTAAATCAATACAATTAAGCATCAAATACCCAAAACATTAAAGAGCAGTTTGTATTAACACAATTAAGGTCATTAGACAGGAGAACACTATTGTCCAGTTTCATGAAATAGTAAAATACTTAATGCTTTTATCAATAGTTGAAATTCATGTTATGTTTCCAAATGTAGAAAGTACATTTATTATTTATTACAAGTTTATTTACAAAATTCTAATACATTGTTTTCCAGAACAGATTATTCCAATTTCCTTCAACCCCCCCCCCCCCATCAAATTGTACAACTCATGATTAATCCTGCCCACATCCTCATCCCACTCTCCCCCCACTTGGGATACTTATTCTACAATAATGATTGTGTACAATATTTGTCCTTGTGGGACTGAGTTCACTCTGCATAATGCTCTCCAGTCCCTGGAAACTACAATTTTTATTTCTATTCAAAGTAAAAGATGACGTTAAAGGCTGGCTGCGTTTTGTTTTTTTTAAAGCCAAAACAAAACAATCCAACCCCAAAGTTCCAAAGGTTCCAAGGCTTCTAATTATGCAGCAGTTTTGCAGTAGGAAGTAAAGATCCAAGCATCTTGAGACATCCCTACCGAAACCCTAAAAACCCCTTGTTTTATTTTAAAATTAGATCAAATGAGACATCACTGCAAGTGCTAGATCAGTACTATTCCTTGATCCATTCAAACTCCACTAACTTAAAAATTTCAAGTCTAAGCAACTCTTAATGTCAACCAACACCTCTTCTGTCCCCTGTCCTAGCTTCTAATAGGCAAGTGAGCAAAACTGCCCTCCAAGAGTACTGAAAAGTCATGGGAAGATAGGCAGCTCAATTCCTTTCCTCAAGACGCCAAGGAAGACATGCAGCGCACTGTTTCCTCCAGACGCCACGGCAAATTTCTAACACAGGCCCCTCCCAGTCACCTTCTGTTCCTAAATAAAGACTCAAATTGTTAGAGATCAGGCTCAACACATCACGGTAAGTTTTCTGCTCTGTACACTCTACCCATTCCTCAGAGTGCACCAGATACCGGCTACAGTGGCAGAGACAAAGTATTTCCCATGCTGGGAAAAATCGGCCACACCTCTAATACACGCACAAATTCGCCTGCGTCTCCAAAATGGGAGCCATCACCGAACCGGCTGTGTTCTAAACCCTAGTTTATCTCGGGCATTCGTCTTCACGAGGTAGAGGCCGGAGTTGTAAGGGTGCACAGCAGTGGCTTGAGAAGAAGTAACTTCTCTGAAGCAGGTATGGAGATTCTGCAGGGTCCAGCCTAGAAGACGACCCAATTACAACCAAGTGTGAAGGCTGCAGCGCCTGATAGCCTAGGGCGGCGGCCGAGAACCAGGGGGAGGGGCCGCACCGACGCCCCGCCCCGCGGCTCAGCCCCGCAGCCCCCGCCCCGCCCCCTCCCGGGAGGGTCGACGGCTGACCCGAAGCGACCTGGCTCAAAGGACGCTGTATGCTGTACTCGCCTCAGTATTTCCACGGGTTAGGGCTGAATCAAGCTGTTTTTGTAGGTCAAAAAGGCAAACACCGGCAATTTCACATGAGAAATGTGTCGCCAGAGAATCAGACGCTCTTCCATGCACTGGAATATGAGTCTAACCGTGCCAACAAAGTAAAAGCATTCCGGAGTCCATCGGCACCAACTACCGTATTTCCGCGACTCTAACTCCCCTATTTGCACACATCCAAACCACATTTTAACATTTCTCCAAGTGGAAGTTTTAAAATCAATGGCTTTTTAAGAGTCCAGAAATATGGTACAAGATGCCTCCTTCGCATAGATAAAATACGTTGTCTCATATAAAACTGACGTTGTTTTGCTGTATTTTTTATGTTAAAGTATGTATCTTTAGACTGAAATGAAATTTATTTGGAAATTGGGAAGTAAATCCAGCAAAACCTGCAACCCCACCTCACAAAAAGACTTTGCAGTGAGAGTAGTAAACACACTTAAACTAAATTAAACTCCCACTTCAACCTCCAAATTGAAATTGTATTCTCTTCCCACTCTGGGAAAGCCATCTTAAACTGCCTCATTAAACTTACAGTAGCTTGTTTTGTTTTTAAATAAGCATTACCCTTGCCTCAATAAAGTCCCGAGATTCAAACTGCATTGCATCAGCTAAACCACACAAAGGTTTAACCTGTTACATCATGCTTAGAAAAGCCTTTAAATGCATCAAGAGTGGGTCTTTGAAAACCAGTTAGTATCATGTAATAATTGCAGATTGCTCACTTTAAAGCAAATTTTTATTCCCCATCTTAACTGTGTTCAATCATATCAAACTCATTATTTAATATTTTTGTTGTTGTTGTGTACCACTGAGTCAGAATCAACTCATAGCTGAATCTCCTGTGCATTTTCAGAGACATCTTTCTCTGATCACCTAGTGAATTCGAACCACAAGCCTTTAAATACTGAGCACAACTCCTTACCCCCTAAAGTCACCAGAGCGCCCACAAATAAGTATGCATATACAGAAACTATAACTGAAACCAGATACAGTCCATCCCCAGACAAATATATGATCTACATTTTTACTTTCTAATAACCTATCACTTAAATCCTAGAGATAGTAGGCAGGAGACATCATACATTTTAAGCAGTGAAACTTCCAAACATAATAATTCTGTATAAAAGTAATGTACAAAGTAAGCCAGTAACTCCCAGATAAGCCTCATATTGATGTCCTACAGCACACAGGGACAAGTCCCTTCAATCAAAGCAAAACCCTCCATGTAATGGTGTCAATTCCAATTCACCCAGTGTGGAACTATAAGGGTTTCCAAGGTTATAAAATCTTTATAGAAGCAGAGTGCTTCATCTTTCTTCTTCAGAACATCTTGATGAGTTTTAATTGCTGATCTTTACCAGTCAAAATGTTTAAACCACTTATCCACTATCGTGCTATCAAATCGGAACTGACATAGCTGACACTCCAGCAGGTTTTCAGAATCAGTACATTTCACGGGAAGAGAATGTCTCCTGCAGTGCAAGTGGTATATTCAAACTGCCTTCCCTGGGGTTGGCAGAGCAATTCCTTACCCCTGCACTATACCAGAGCTCCCACTATGCCACTAGGGCTCCTTCTTGTCTGAAAACAATTCTCAAAAATGTGCCTTCATTTGAGAATAGTACTGATTCATGTGAGGGAAAAAAATAGAACAATGGACTTAATACAGGACAGAATTCTCAGCAAACATGAGGACATAGGAAAGCAAAAAATCCCAACCCAGGTGTGTAGTTCAAAGTCCATTTGTACTTTATGACCCATATCAACATGCTCTCAACTTCCATACCTATTTCAAACATAGTAAACACCAAATCCACTGCCTGTAAATCAGGATGACCCTGTGTGCAGTATGTAGAGTCAAAACTCAAACTCACAGCCATGAAATTGGAACCTACTCATAAATGACCTGCCCGCAAGTTTTTGGCGACTGTAAATCATACAGGATCCTCCCAAGGAGCCGCTGATAGATGGAATAATAGAGAGGCAAGAGTCCCTACGGAGTAGGCCACCAGAGCTCACCTTAAAAGATGCCAACACTTGTAATGTGTGACCCCATGTGCGTCACAGGATTTCAGTGACTTTCTGGCAGTGGATCACAAAGTCTTTCTCCCAAGATGCTTCTGGTGGACCCAACCTCCAACCTTGCAGCTAGCAACTGAGGATATAGCCTGGCATTCTGCCAAAGACAACACACTTATTCAGGTAAAAGACAAAATGCCTCGAGAAAATGAGATGTCTGAGAAGATGGTTTAAAAGCAGCTGATATAGAAGAGGAGACAGAATTGGAGATTTGAGTTTTTAGCACACAGATAACTGCAGTCATCATTAGGAATAAGAACGAATTAAAAATGCAAAGATTTTTTTCTATACCCTAAAGTGGTAGGTGCCTAGACTGCACTAAGTAGGGACCAAAAAATAAATCACATTAGAGAAGTCCTGCTACTGAAAATAGTTAAGGACACCGCTGCTCACGGCATAGGTGGGCAATTCTAACCTATTCAGCTGTCCAGCAGGAGACCTGGCAATCTGCTTCTGTAAAGATTAAGGTCAGGAAAACCCTATGAGGAGTTTCTACTCTGTCACAGGGGTCACTATCAGTTGAAAATTACAGCATCGAACAATAACTACAACAATCAGATCAGATTCTGCTTTTAGTAGACTCAGGTGGGAATCTTTTTTTTGTTATTGTTGTTTAACAAGCTCCTGTTGTACTTGTTATGTGCCATCGAGTCACCTGCAACTCATGGTGACTCTAGGTACAACAGCCCTAAACCCTGATCTATCCTGTGACAACCTTATTGTCTCTGACAGATCTACCCCCATTACCCCAGTTACTGAACCAATCCATCTCATCGAGGGTCTTCCTCTACTACGCTGTCCCTCCACCCTCCCAAGCCTGACATCCCTCTCCAAGGACTGGTGCCTCTTTGCAACCAGTCCAAAGTATGTCAGATGGAGTTTCAGAATCCTTGCCTCCAAGGAGCAGCCTGGTCTCACCCATTCTAAGTAGAACCTGTTTGTTCTCCTAGCAGTCCATGGTTCATTCACTACTCTTCTCCAACACTATAGCTCAAAGGCATCAATTCTCCTACCATTCCTAGTCACTGCCCAGCTTTCTGATGCACAGCAAGTAACTGAAAGACTATGTCTTGGATCAGATGCACCTTAGTCTCCAGACTGACATCATTGCTCTTCAGTACTTTATAGCCAATGTCACTTGCTAACACTCAGTAGCAAGAGCTGAGAAGAAGCAATCAGTAAGAGAAAACCAGGAAAGTGGTGTTCTCTAAAGCCAATGGAAGATCAAGATTTAACAAGCTTCTCTTTGGAGGCATACTTTGGGCATATTGCCAGGATGGACTAGTCCTCAGAGAAGGACACCACGCTTGGAAGGGTTGAAAGAGTGCAGGAGAGGAAGACCCTGAATGAAAGAGATTGACCAAATAACTGGGGAAATGAGATTAAGTGTGTCGAGTCAGTGAGACTGGCTCAGGATAGGGCAGGATTCAAGCTGTTGTACATCAGGTTGCTATGAATCGCAGGTGACTCAAAAGCACAAAATGACAACAATTCCCCAAGCATATCAATATGAGTGAATAAGCAGGTTATTGGTGATTTTATGATTTGTACACAGGTTTGTATTATTTCTGTACATTGATGAAAGAAGGCAAGAAGTAGAATCAAAGAGCTCAACAAATATCCATGAGTCCTTCCCAAGAAAATTACTTGAAGAATTAATTAAATTCAGTCAACAATCATTTCACTTAAAAATAAAACTATGATTAAACTGTGGGCATTATAGATACAAATGTGAATGCAAATATTATAAGCCTTGGCAATGTATAAATAACTATATAAATGATGCAAAATCATATGGCAGGAGAAAAGAGTAAAATCAACCATGTGAAGTATGCTAAGAAATGTGCAGATTTAAAAGATGACCCCCTGGATTGAAGACAATAAAGCAATTACTATTGGTGGCTTATGCAAAAGTAACAGGAGATATGGCTGTAGTGGAAGTCAGACTGGAGAGGGCTGAGGGGAACACTGTGTGGGGTGCCAATCCTCAATTGTGACTTGGAGAAGAGAACTGTTAAAATGGCTTGATGACCCAGGAGAATTTTATTGGGTTCCTTTTTTCACCAGGAGAGACCAGTATAAGAAGCCAAAACTGCACAAGGAATGAAGCAATGTGATAAAGACTCCTGTGGTTTTATTTTGGGGGGGTGGGGGCTCATGCTTTCTTATTATTTACCATTTTCTTGTTGGCTATGGGCTGTTTTATCGTGCCATCTATTACCACTAGGGTTTTCATCTAGTACCACTAGGTAGAGAGGAGCAACGATGTCAGTCTGGAGACTAAGGTGCTCCTGATACAGGCCAGGGTCTTTGCCATTACTTGCTATGCTTCAGAGAGCTGGACAATGACTAGGGATGATAGAAAGTGAGTTGATGCCTTTGAGCTTTGGTGTTGGAGAAGAGTACTGAATATACCATGGACTGCCAGAACAAACAAGTTCGTCCTGGAGAGGGTGAAGCCAGGCTGCTCCTTGGAGGCAAGGATTCGGAAGGGGAAAATCACTGGGATAGTGGAGGTTGGTGGGCAGATGAGGGGCTGAAGGAAAGATGCATTGAGGACTTGGGGAGACAGTGATAAAAGGCAG
>NW_006399771.1:232427-237724 GCF_000299155.1 Elephantulus edwardii
AAGAGTACTGAATATACCATGGACTGCCAGAACAAACAAGTTCGTCCTGGAGAGGGTGAAGCCAGGCTGCTCCTTGGAGGCAAGGATTCGGAAGCCTTTGTCTGACATACTTTGGATATGTTGCAAAGAGTGATCAGTCCTTGGAGAGGGATGTCATGCTTGGGAGGATGGAAGGACAGCGCAGGAAAGGAACACCCTCGAGATGGACTGATTCCATCACTAGGGTAATGGGGATAGGTGTGTCGGAGACAATGAAACTGGCAAGGAATAGAGCAGGGTTTAGGGCTATTGTACACAGAGTCGCTATGAGTCACAAGCAACTCAACAGCATGTAACAACATTACCACTAGTTATCAATTCTCAAATGTTTTGGTACCCTTTAAGACTTAAAGATTCCTCTATCTTTCCAGGGCTCCTTTCTCTTCTTTCCTTTTCTCTTTAACTGATCTGCATCCTCATCTTACACTAGCTATGCCTCTTGTCTCACTACCTTAATAAACCTTTTTTAACTTGTTTTGCTTAAAAAAAAAGAATATTTAAAGATTAGCAAACACAAGGCTACAGCGCAGCCTGTCTTGGTGGAGTATAGCTATGTTCATTCATTTCCTCAAAAAGCTGAACACAGAAATTCCAAATGATCCAGCTATTCCACTGCTAGGAATATATCCCAAGGAAATCAGAGCTGAGACACAAATTGAAATATGTACCCCACTGTTAAAACAGCAAGAAAATGGAAACCACCCAAATGCTCACCAAAAAACAGAGAAACTGTAGTATATTCACATAATGGAATACTGTGTAGCACTAAAGAACAATGAAGTATTTGTAAAATAAGACACAACATGGGAGTATCAAAGGAGCATATGTTAAGTGAAATAACTGTCACAAAAAGACAAACACTGCACAAGACCACTATTGCGAAAAACAGAAGGGTTACTGACAAAGATATGTGTAGATGTTCAGAAGGAGAAGGGGAGAAGGAAAGGGAGGGCCAAAAAAGGAGGAGGGGAAAATCACTGGGATAGTGGAGGTTGGTGGGCAGATGAGGGGCTGAAGGAAAGATGCATTGAGGACTTGGGGAGACAGTGATAAAAGGCAGAGCTCGGTAGTAATTCATTATATAAAACACAATGTAAGAGTTATTGTATAGAATACAATGTACATGACAGAAACACAGTGTAAACCAATAAAAAAATCTTTTCATAAAGAAAAAAAAAGTTTCCTAAAAAAAAAAAAAAATTGGGATTGACACAATGACTACTACCACAATGGGCTTGTGCATGACAGAGGTTATGAGACACAGGGCAAGGTAAGCTTCAGATCTATTTTTCAAAGGGTTACTATGAGGTGTAGTCAACTCAATGGCACCTTAGAACAGGAACATTTGGAAGTGTAGTTGGGGGCATGGGAAGGAAGAGATTAGTTGAAGTCAGAAGCTAAAAGCTGAATTTCTGACTTAATTATTTTTATATGCAAAAAAAAATTACTTTCCCCTCCCCTCCAATTTCTCATTTGTTAAATAATAAAACCACCATTAACTACAGTTAATCACTGAGAAGAGATTGCCCATCTTCCTCCTTCAGAGCAGCAGGTAGATTTGAACCATGTACCTTTGGGCTGCTAGGGCAATTCCTTAAGACTAGGCCACCAGAGCTAACAATGAGAAGAATGGGAATCCCAGAACACTTGATTGTGCTCATGTAAAACCTATACTTAAACCAGAAAGCCATTATCAGAACAGAACAAGGAAACAGTAAGTGATTCAAAATCAAGAAAGGAGCATGCCAGGGATGTGTCCTTTCTCCACAATTTTTCAATCTATATGTGGAACAGATCACTCCAGTAGGGAAACTATAGACTTTATGAGAAGGAATCAGGCATGAGGATTAGAGGAAAACTGAACAACCTGTGTTATGAACATGACACAACCTTGCTTGCTGAAAATGAGGCTCTCGAACATTTGAGGCAGAAGGTCAACTAACTGCATCTCAACATCAAGAAAACAAAGAATCTCACCACTGTGCCAACTGGCGGCATCATAATAAATGGAAAAGAGACTGAGATTGTTAACAATTTCATCTTGCTCAAGTCCACAAATCAACACTCTTGGCACCAGCAGTCAGGAAATTAAGACATGTTGCTTTGGGAAAGTCTTCTGTCAGGGACCTCTCCAGAGTGCTGAAGAGCAACAATGTCAATCTAAAGACTAAGGTGCATCTGATACAAGCCATGGTCTTGGAAATTACTTGCTAAGTATCAGAAAGCTGGACAATGACTAAGGATGGCAGAAGAATTGATGCCTTTGAGTTGTGGTGCTGGAGAAGAAATGAACATACACCATGGACTGCCAAGAGAACAAACAGGTTTGTCCTGGAAAAGGTAAAGCCAAGTTGCTCCTTTGAGGCGGCAAGGATTCAGAAACTCTTCTGTCTTAAATACTTTGGGCACACTGCCAGGAGAAACCAGTCCCTGGAGAAGGTCATCATTTTTGGAAGGGTGGAGAGTCAGCACAGGAGAGGAAGCCCCTGAATGAGAGAGTTTCTGTGTCAGTACACAGAGACTGGGGCAACTGGGGCAGGTGTCAGAAATAGTGAAACTGTCATGGACTGGGCAGGGTTCAGAGCTACTGTTCTTAGGGTAGCTTTGAATTGCAGCTAAGTGACTCATTGACACATAACAAGTTCTCAGAAAGCTCCTGGAGAACAATCTCTTAAATCAAAAATGGGGAAAACAGAATATTCAACACAGCAGACACGGTAAAGGAATACTGGGAATAAAAGAAAAGGAAAATGGCATAGTAACAGTTTAACATGGAATCTAAACAACTCAAGTGAATTTTTAAGACATATGACAAAAGTGAGTAGAAAACAAAGTAAAAAAATATTTAAAAAGATAAAAGTTATAAGGAGCTCTAGTGCCCTAGTAGGAAGCTGCACTGTCATACCAAAGGTATGCAAAAGGAGAAAGGACAATCTCCTCACACATGATTCACTGCCTCTGAAAACCAGCTGAAGGGTCCGCAATGGGTCGGTCCTGCCCAGATGGCACACACCACCACAAAATAAGGAATATAAAATCGAACACTGCAGGAGGAAAAGTAATCACAATTCACTGCACGGTTCAAACACTGAACAATTCTTAGAAGCATTAACAGAAAATACAAAATTATGATATAACTAAGTTAGAAGAGTACAGAAATGGGAAGGGCTTGCACATGTGGTTGGGGCAAAAAGACTTTAAGTTCTTTTCCACAGCAGAAAATCAACAGAGAATCCCTAAAACTGAAATCCAGAGAGTAACAACAAAAGATAAAGACTGGTAAGTACAAAAGGCCGTTCAAGACTATGATGAAAATCTTATTTTTTTAAATAAAAATGTCACTGTTGAACATTTTACCCCTTCTTCCTCCCTTCCCCTCCCAGTTCACTTTAAAAAAATATTCATTCATGGTTGCACAATTACCCACCTCCCCGAGCCCATGCCCAGTTCTCTTTGCAATGATATATATACCTCTTATTGTACATATAATGCCTAATCATATATTCCTTTTAGATCTATTTTTCATCTGTTCCAATGCAATGATCATTAACTATATCCACTCTTATCCTATTCTCCTCCCAACCCCCTGTCAGACCTGTTTTTTAACAGTGGTGCTATGAGTCAATTTTTAAAAAGAAAGAAAAATAAAGACCATGAATATCAGTACAAAAGTCAACTAAAAGAGGCAAAAGATATCTATGAAAAAGAAACTATGGAGGGCAACACTTGTTTTATTTCCACAAACTGGGTGAATTATTTTAAATTTTTTGTGCATATAAAACTTCTTACACAAAAAAGGGGAAAGCGCTTTAAAATTAGGTATGATAAACACCACAAGCTGTATTCAACAAGGAAATGACAGCTACAAAACTTTCTGAAACTTTACTCCAAATACTGGCAAAGATGTAGGAAAAGAGTTCCCACTGCTGGGAAGGCTCACTGGGATCCTTTCTTTAAAAATGTAGTAATCTGTATCAAATTTTAAAAAGAAATACTCTTTGACCTAAAAGTTTTTCTTCCAAGATTCTATTCACATACTGTGTTAGCAGTTATATGTATAAGGAGGATTGTTTGCAATCCTGTTCCTATTACCAAAGCAGTTGGAATCCTCCTTTATTAAAACAGTGGGTCATACGAGAGAATACTATGGTATCTTTTTGTCTGTTGCTGTTCTTTGGTGCCATCAGGTTGACTACAACTCATAGTGACCCCGTGAACAACAGATCTAAGTCTGTACCTCATCAACACTGTCACGCTCAAGCCCACTGTGGTGGTCACTGTGTCAAGCGCCTTACTGAGGGTCTTTCACTCTTTCCTGACCCTCTACATTTCCCAGTATGATGTGTCTTCCCCTCTCCTAAGACTGGTTTCTCTAAAAAATATTTCCAAAGTAAGTGAGACAAAAGTTTCAGCATCCTTCTGTCTATTGAGGACTCTGGCTGTACACTTCCTTCAAGACAGATAGTTTAGGAAGAGAAGAAAATGTGCAGCAATGAATGAATTAAAGTTCAACTTTTATGTAAACTTTCATTAAAATTACAATTAATTTTAAAGATTGTTACATTTTTATTTTACTTATTTTTGTTTGTTTTTAATGAAATGGAAACACATCTATCTTCCATGGTACACTTAATTCTGCTGATTGTTAGTTAGAAGGTTACAGGAGGTACAAGTTCACCCAGAGGTGCCTTAATGATCTGGTGATCTACTTGAAAAATTAACTACTAGGATGTAGTAGGAAAAACCAGCTCCCCCAAGTCAGAGGAGACTAAACAGTAACTAGTTCATACATACCCACATATAGCGATCATTTAAAAAGGCAATGAAGAAAAAAGGCCCAGAAAATATATATTTACACTCTAGGTATCTATTAAGTGAAAAATCAAAGAACTAGACATGCACACTGGCAAAGCTATTCATGTATGTCCATATATGCAAACACATAATGAGACAGAAAGGGAACTGAGAGGATATTCAAGGTGAAGGCTGTGATTTACAGGTAAAGGTTTAGAGAAGAAGAGTATGAGGTCAACTTCATAACCAGAAACTACAGAGATGGGACCATGAAAGAGCACACACACGAAATAAAGAATCTTAAAGAGTCATTATTTAAAGTTACAATCCCAGAAAACTTGATAGTGCTAATGAGAAACCTATACTTGGACCAAGAGGTAGTCAAAACTGAGAAGGGTGTACGCCAGGGATGTGTCCTGTCTGCACAACAGATTAACCAGGAGGCTGGGCTCTATGAGGAGAAA
>NW_006399771.1:238362-238874 GCF_000299155.1 Elephantulus edwardii
AGGGTCGCTATGAGTCACAAGCGACTCGATGGCACATAACAACAACATAAAAAGAGTCATTACTGGGAAAAAGGAGCTGGGCAGGGAGAAAAGTGCAACAATCAATGACTGGAAACCAAAAGTCTTTACACTTTCATTAAAATTAATTTTTAAAAAATCATTATTTAAAGTTAAATAATTTGAACATACATAGTTACAGATAGGCAATAACCATTTAAGAGAAAAACTATATAGAAAAGGACTTAAATAAAAAAAAGGACTTAAATCAAACAAAAATTTATTTTAAAATATATATGAAACACATAAGGACTAGAAATTACACCAAAATGTCTATGTAAAATTGTTACTTTTTTCATAATCAGAATGTGGATGATCTACTGTATATGCAAAAACACATTTTTTATTTCTCAATGTTTCATAAAATACAAATTTTAGTACTAACAAAGGATTACATTTAAAAAGTTTATGGGGCCAATTTGCGCTTGCTATAGCAAAGAAGCCTGACCTATTCC
>NW_006399771.1:240329-254920 GCF_000299155.1 Elephantulus edwardii
ACAGTTCAGTAAGAAAACATTTACAGTAACATCCAAGAGAAAAATTATCTTGGACAAATGTAACCACAGACACAAAAAAAGGTATACAATAAAAACTATAAAAACAGTGGTCAAAGAAATTAAAGATGTAAACAAATAGGCAACCCTTGAAGTTAAGATGGCAACATGATCCATTGCAGATTCAATGTAATTTCTCTCAAAATGCCAATGGCTTTTTATGTAAAAATGGTAAATTCCATCCTTAAACGTATATGGAATTATACTTCGACCAGGAGGCTATTGTCAGAACAGAGCAAGGAAACACTGGATGGTTCAAAATTAGGGAGGGTGTATGCTAGGCACGTGTTCTATCTATAAATTTGCAATCTTTATGCAGAACAGGTTATCCGGGAGGCTGGGCTCTATGAGGAGAAGTGTGGCATCAGGACTGGAGGTAGACTTATCAACAATCTGTGTATACAGATGACACACAACCCTGCTTGCTGAAACTGAGGAGGACCTGAAGTACTTGCTGTGGAAGGTCAGGGACTGTAGTCTTCAGTATGGACTGAGGCTCAATATCAAGGAAAAAAGATTCTCACCACTGAGCTGATTGGCAGCATCACGATGGATGGTGAAGAAATTGAGATTGTTCACAACTTTAGTTTGTTTGGTTCCACAATCAACACTCTTGGCACCAGCAGCCAGGAAATTAAAAGACGTATTGTGATGATAAAGTATGTGGTCAGAGACCTCTCTAAAGTACTGAAGAGCAGCAATGTCAGTCTGGAGACTAAGGTGCACCTGATACATGCCATAGTCTTTGCAATCACTTGCTGGACAGAGAGCTGGACAATGACTAGGGATGAGAGAAGGAGAACTGATGCCTTTGAGCTGTGGTGTTGGAGAAGAGTACTGAATATACATACCATGGACTGCTAGAAGAACAGGTTTGTCCTGGAGAGGGTAAAGCCATGCTGCTCCTGGGAGGCAAGGATTCTGAAGTTCCGTCTGACATACTTTGGACATGTTGCAAGGAGGGACCAGTCCTTGGAGAGGGATGTCAGGCTTGGGAGGGTGGAAGGTCAGCGTAGCAGAGGCAGAACCTCAATGAGATGGATTGATTCAGTGACTGGAGTAATCGGGGTAGGTGTGTCAGAGACAAGATTGGCACAGGATAGAGCAGGGGGTAGGGTTATTGTACATAGGGTCGCTATGAGTCGCAAGTGACTTGGTGCCACATAACAACAACAAAAACAGTGCCCCCAACAATCAAGAAAAAGCACAAAACTGAAGGTCTTAATTTCAGAACTGGTTAATATTCAAAACCATCCTATGACCAAGCAATTTTCAATAATGGTTCCAAGATCATGCAGTAAGAACAGAAGAGTCTCTTACACAAATGTGACAATTACTAAGACAAATGGAATATGCACATGAAGAAGAAATTTAGTTGGATATACACATGTACAGGAAATTAATCTATGCCATATATGTATATATGTTAAGTTTACTCAAAATGGGCCAATGCTCTATACAGAAAAGCTAAACCTATAAAATTCTTAGAAGAAAACCCAGGTATCAATCACCTTAACCTGAGTTTTGGCAATGGACACTTTATATAAGCAGGAAATAAGTAACTTTGACTTCACAAAACTTCAAAACTGTCATGTCAACATTTTACCAAGAATGTGAAAAGTCAAAAATACAAAATGAGAAAAATTATGTCAAATCACCTAGTCCCAAACCCCACTGAGACTGTTACGACTTAGAGAGACCCTCCACTGGTTTCCCCAGGCTGTGAATTACGAAACTGCCAACCTTCGACACATCACATACTACTCCACTAGCACTACTTGTCTCAGTAAAGGCCTAGTATACAGAATGTATACAAACTACAATTCAACAATCAAAAAGACAAACATCCCAACTAAAGAGCAAAAAGAATTGGACATTCCTCCAAAGAAGATACACAAAATGACTAATAAGCACATCAAAACATTGTCAACATTATTAGTCACTAAACCAAAATCAAACCACCTCCCAAAGAGTCAATTCCTAGTCATAGAAACCCTACAGGGCTGAGGAGATATGCAAATAGGCTTCCTAGACTGTGTATCTTTGTGAAAGCAGATTGCCACATCTATATTCTGGAGAGTAGTTAGTGAGTTTGAATAGATGACTTCTCAGTTGCAAACACTATGCCTTCAGATCTTCTTTTTTACTTTTATTATTTTTATCTTTGTGTGTGTACCGTCAAATCGGATCTGACAGGTACACAAGTAGATTGCCCCCTCCTTCTTTAGCAGAGCACCTGGTGGATTTGAACAGCACTCTTGATTCAGTGACTGGGATAATTGGGATGGGAGTGTCAGAGACAGTGCGATTGGCACAGGACAGAGCGGAGTTTAGGGCTGTTGTACATAGGGTCGCTATGAGTCGCAGGCGACTCGACGGCACATAACAACTTCTGGGATTGCAGTACAGCTTCTTGCCACTAGGCCACCAGAGCTCCCTCCTTCTTTATTATTAAGGAAATGCAAATCAAAATCACCATGTCATATCCACCAGGATATCTGTTATCTATTAAAAAGGAATGTAAAATAGTGAAGGAGATGATGTGGAGAAACTAGAAGCCTCCTATATACTAAGGAAGACGTAAAACAGTAGTGACTATGGAAAACAGATTGGCAGTTCCTCAAGAAGGTAAAAATGATTACCAAATAGACCAATAATTCTACTTCTAGGAAATGAAAAGATACTCAAACAAATACTAGAACATGGATGTTCACAGCAATACTATTCACAATAGCCAAAACGTACCTGAAAACTCAATTCCAATGAGTGGATGCCAACTCACAGGTACAAAATTCTAAAAGCTACCAACAGCTAAATGGATAAACAAACTGTGGCATACACGGGTATATATCATATTATAGAGCTTTGCTTTATTGTGCTTCACCGATAATGTGTTTTTTTACAAACTGCAGATTTCTTGCAATCCTATGGTTAAGCATGTCTATGGGTGTCACTGTGTTATTAGGCCTCATCAAGTCACCTGTTCCAGCATGATCAAAAGGACTGGTTCCTCCTGAAAATACAAAGTGAAACAAAGTTTCACCATTCTTACCACCAAGGAGCACCTTGGTTACACTTCCTTAAAAACAGATTTGTTTTTTCTTTTGGCCGTCCATGAGATATTCCATATTCTCTGTCAACATAACAATTCAAAGGCATTGATTCATCTTCAGTCTTCTTTATTCATTGTCTTACTTTCAGACGTGTATGAAGCAAATGAAAATACCAAGGCTTGGAAAGAGTAAACATTAACCTTTAAACTAGTGTTCTTTAGAACTCTAGAGAGGTCCTTGACAGCAGATTTCCCCAAGGTCTTTTAGATTTCCTGACTGCTCCTTCCATGATGTTGATTGCAGATCCAAATAAAATGAAATTCTTGACAACTTTAATCTTCATCTATCACAATGTTATTTATTGGTCCAGTAGTGAAGGTTTTCGTTTTATGAATGCTGAGACAGATGTAAGTCATAATGAAAACTGTAGTCTTTGCTCTTCTGCAGTTAAGTGCTTCGAAAAGTCTTTTCACTTCTTCAAGCAAGGTTGTCTCATGTGCACTAGACAGGTTGTTAGTGACCCTTTCTCCAATCCTGATGTCACATTCTTCTTCATATAGTACAACTTTTCAAATTATCTGTTTGGCATACAGATTAAAGGGAGATGGATGGAGAAAGGATACAACCTTGACACACACCTTTCCTATTTTAACCATGTAGGGTTCCCTTGTTCCGTTCAGATAACAGCTTCTTGGTCTATGTACAGATTTCACACAAGCATAATTTGTTATGATCTACACAGTCAAATGTCTCTGCATAATCAATTCAAAGGCATCTGTCAGTTTGCTGTACTATGTCTGCTTGTATGTTGCTGTGATGCTGAAGTTGTGCCATCAGTATTTCAAACCCCAACAGGGCCAGCCTAAGAGAAAGAAGCAGAACTGGCACCATCAACTTCTGAATTGTAATAGGCCTTTGAAAAACCTGATGGACAACAGCAGAACACTGAAACTTAACATAGTATCATATAAATTTTATAAACACTAGCAAACAAAACACTATGTGACTCTCTGAATTGAGATGATCTAGAAATTAATCCACAATATCTCCAAAACAGTATGCCTCTTCATACAACCATAATAAAGAAATGAGGTACTAAAACAGGCTACAATGTGAATGAATCAAAAAAGCATTATACTGTGTTAAAGAAACTGTTTATAATAAGGCCACATATTCTTTTTGTATGAACTAGACAGAATAGGTAAATCCATAGACTGATGGATGCCAAGGGCTTGTTATTGTTGTTGTTATGTGCCGTCGAGTTGTTTGCGACTCACAGCGACCCTATGTACAACAGCCCTAAACCGTGCTCTACCCTGTGCCAATCTCATTGCCTCTGACACACCCATCCCGAGTACCCCAGTCACGGAATCAATCCACCTCATAGAGGGTCTTCCCCTCCTGCGCTGTCAATCTACTCTACCAAGCATGATGTCCCTCTCCAAAGACCTGTCTCTCCTTACAACATGTCCAAAGCATGTCAGACGAAACCCCAGAATCCTTGCCTCCAAGGAGCAGCCTGGTTTAATCCTCTCTACGATGAATCTGTTTTCTTGGCAGTCCATGGTACATTCAATACTCTTCTCCAGCACCACAGCTCAAAGGAATCAATTCTCCTTCTACCCTCCCTAGTCATTGTCCAACTCTCTGATGCATAACAAGTGATTGCAAAAACCATGAGAATAACTACTCAACAGATAAACAGTCTTACTATAGGGTGGGTGTGTGGGCGGCCCTGACCCTCAGAGTAAGGATAAATAAGGGTGGGGTGGAGCCTGCAGGGCCTGCTCCAGGGGCTAGCTTAAAATCCTTCCAACAAGGCTTGGGGACTGGAATCTCCCTCCACTCTGGAAGTCAGTGGGCTAATCTGATCCGGCTGGCGTCTCCATGGCGGCTCCTCTTGGTGGCAGTCAGGCAAGGGAAGTTTCTGGGGTCTTTTTCGTTGTTACTGTTCTTGCCCTTCAAAGGTGGGTGGGCAGCCCTGACCCTTAAAGTAAGTAAGTGTGGGGTGGGGTCTGCTCCAGGGACTGGCTTAAAATCCTGTAGGATTTTAGGGTTTTGGTGAAACATTCTTCTAGGTCTTGTAACCCTGGTATGTCCACTTGCTGTACAGAGGTAACTCGTGGTTTCTGTGAAGCCCGAACACTGTGACACTGATAAGTCAAATGCGAGAATGGTTACCCCTGGTGGACAGTGTTTGGTGGAGCTTCCTGATTAAAATAACCTTGGAAGCAGGAGTGGCATCCACTTCCATAACAGCTTGCCTCTGGAAATTCTATGAGTCTGGAGAAAAGACAAACTTTATATGGGTGTCCAGGACTTGCGTTCATAGGGTCTCTATGAGTCGCCTATGACTCAACAGCACTTAACAACAACAACAACATAGGGTGATAAAAATATTTTGGAACTAGACAAAGGTTATGTGCCCCTTTAAAATAGTTTGTATATGCTAATTTCACCTTAAGATTAACAGTTATCTAAAAGAAATTCTGATTACCTCCAAAGAACTTAAACACAGTTTGCAGAAATTCACTCACAGCTATCTGCACTGTCAGACATTCAAAACTGTCCCTAACACCTGTGGCCATCATTGGGTAAATCCCCATAGGATTTGGGCAGTGTTTGCTTCTGTTATACAACGAGTTGGAATGCACCAGGGTCAACATGATAGCATCTAACAACAAAATTTTTATGGAAATAGTGAATTTTAATCTCTGACCAAGTACTTTAATGACTGTACAACAGAGCTCATAAAGTTGTCCCTAACAAAGCTGTATTAAAGCCCTTGACAAATGTACACCTTATGCTACCTACTAAGCCTGGTCTTCAGCCAAATTCAAAGGAGCTATGAGTCGTACTTGACTTGACAGCACCTAACAACAACAAAAGTGTAAAAAAGTGAGAAAATAAGCTATTAAAACAATCACTACAGCACTCTTCGGAAGGTAGTCTCCTTGGGAAAAAGTTCTGTATACTTAGTTTTAGGATAATTAGCTAATATAATAACTTTTATAAGTTTTACAAATACAACCAAATATTTTCTACAAAATTCTAACTTAAAAATATTTCTAAGGTCAATCAGACTATGACAGCTATGTATGACCATTTGTATATGTATCTGTCAAAAAGAATATTAAAATATTTTGATCAAAAAAATAATTTCTAACTAGGAATATGCACTTTATATATCTAAGTTTGTTTTCTAAAAGTGTTCCCCTTAACTACTTCTTTCCTTTATATGTGCCCCAGGGCAAGGATGAAATAAAACAATTTTAAAAAGACAACAGTAAGTTCAGTTTGATGGATATTATTCATGGTAAAAACTAAAGCAAACCCACTGTCATCAAGTTCATTTTCAATTTCTAACAACCCTGTAGGGAAGAGCAGAAATGCCCCATAGGATTTCCAAGGTGATAAATCTTTATGAAAAGCCAAGTAGTGGTTGTTAAGCCCAAACAGTTAATCAAAGGCTTACCCACAGCTCCTTCAATTCATAGTTCAATCGAGCTCTCATTTCCATAATCAGAACTGACTCATAATTCACCTTACCGGGAGGTTTTGAGAGGCTATACGTCAGAAGAGATGAGTATTGATAAAAAGAGAATTGATGCCTTAGAGCTGTGGTGCTGGAGAAGAGTGTTGAATATACCATGGACTGCAAGGAGAACAAACAGGTTTGTCCTAGAAAGGGTGAAGCCAGCATGCTCCCTGGAGTCAAGGATTCTGAAGTTTCATCTGACATACTCTGGGCATGTTGCAAGGAGGGACTGGTCCTTGGAGAGGGATATCATGTTTGGCAGAGTGGAGGGACGGCACAGGAGAGGAAGACCCTTGATGAGATGGATCGATTCTGTGAGTGGAATGGTGGGAATGAATGTGAGACAGCGAGGTTGACACAGGATAGAACAGCATTTAGGGCTCTTGTACATAGGGTCACTATGAGTTGCAAACAACTCAATGGCACATAACAACAACAACATACGTCAGAGGAGGCAACTTCGACGACTCAATAGCACATAACCACCACCACCACATACGTCAGAGGGGAAGACTTCCCATCTTTTTCGTGCACTCAAACCACCAGAGAAGTGTAGCGTTAGCAGTGCCAACTCCCTGTGGACTACGCCACAATGCGTCCTAAATTCAGTTCGGTAAACTCACTAACAAAACATCTCTGCCAGTATCATTCTGGTTCTGGTAACTGTGGCTAAAGCCTAGAAAATAAACTGACTGAATGGACTACTTAATCTGTATCACTCAGAATTCCTGAGGATTTTAAATGGAAGGAGAGAAGTACTGGATTTAAGAAAAAAAACAAAGTACCAGACTTAACAAAAAAAAAAAATCAAATATAATGGTTATTCAAATAGAATGGTAACTTGTTTGGAACAATATAATAACTCTGAATCTCATAATGTCGAGTAAAATAAGTCACATACCAAAAAAATAAAAAATAAAATACATAACTCACTATTCCATTCATACAAAGTGCAAAAAAGAGGCCAAATCAATCTACAGAGCCTCTCAGAGGTCAGAGAGTTAAGTTTCTTTAGAGGAAGTATGGTAAATGATTAGAAGGGGGAAGGGAGCTTATGCTTTTCGCAAAGTCCTGATTCTTGACCTGAAAACTGGTTACAATCGCATGCTCTTTGTAAAAATTCAAACTATACAAGTATTTTTCTGCAGATATTTATACCACTACTTCAACCACAAGTTTACATTTAAAGGCAAGGGGAAAAGTAATCTGTTTCTAGGTGTTGTGGATTCAACCCTTATATCTGCCCTGCTTAAGCCCATTGTTGCCACTATGTCAATCCATTTCATTGTTCTGTATTAATCCTCTTTGAACAATAGCAATCAGAAATGCCAGCTAACACCTCATAGCCTCTTTTTTCCCTGTCTCCATGCCACTGTATTCAATGACTGACTATAAATAGTCTCAAAGTGCCTTTACCATCACATCCCCTTAGCTGTTGTCAGGTGCTGTCAAGTACGACTCATAGTAATCCTATGAACAGGCAACCTAAGCCCTGCCCTATCCTGTACCATCCTCACCATCTCCCTTTAGAATACAAATTCCAAATGATGTATCGGTAATAGCTAGCTATAGAGCTTGCAATTTAATAGCATCAGCTGCTCAATGCCAAGTTGAGTAACAACTGGTTTTTCCCCTTCAGTTTTAATGTTATGTACTGTATTTAAACTCTTTAAATAAAACTTGTTTTCAGAATTAAAAATAAAAGAAGCTACCAACATAAACTATTTCAACTTCACATAACCAGTCCTACGTGAACATGCTCCCAGAACTGCCCTCTCACCTTCAAAAGTTGGTCTCCTACCATCCATCACCTCCTCTCTTGCACCAACCTCCCTTTCTCATTCTCTCCAGCTCCTAAACATGATCTAATATCTCTCCATCCAAGTCTACTCCAGGTTAATATTTGAAATAACAATGTACACTCTTACACAACCTGATATCTAATTCTGAATTCTCTGCTTTGTAGGATGACATATTATCTACACTCCACCCTCATTCCAAATCACAATCAATCCTCTTTATTCATTTTCTCCAACAACTCATTCTTCTCTCACTTGTTCTATATTAATCTTCAAGGTGTTCATCCATTTGTTCCTACCTCAGGGCCTTTGCCTTAAACTCCTTCAATCCAAGATACTTTCTCCTCTCGTTCTCCTTATCCTTTCATCTTAAATGTCACCATTTCAGACAGCAGATCTCCCTCCCAATTTGCTCATTCCTACACTACAGCTTATTTTTTACTCTTATTGCTCATATCACGATTTTAATTGTTTATTCTACTGCCCTAATAGAATGTAAGCAGTTGTTGTTGTATACCTTCGAGTCGGAACCAACCCATCACTGACCCTCAGTGAGTTTTCAGAGGTAGTTAATCACACAGGACACTGCTCATCCTTCTGCATAGGGGATGGTGGCCTTGAACCTTGTGCCTTTTTGATTGTAGCACAGCTTCTTGCCACTGGGCTACTAGAGCTCCCTATATATAGTATTTTGTAAGTTAAGTAACATTGGTAGATGTCAACGAGTTGAGTATAATTCACTGCCATCTTATGAACAAACTACCTGAACCTTGCCCTGTTCTGCACCACACTCATGAGCTCCTATATATGTAACACATTCAAAAACTAATTTCTTAAAAAATATTTAAGCACTTATGTGATTGGCATACAAAATTAAGCAGCACTCCTACTCTCAAGGAACACACAACTAAAATAGAACCAAGAGACACATGTAGATCCATATAATATAAAGAGCCCATTCCTATTACTCATTGCACGACACTATCACACCTGTGTATGTTCTAACAGAAACCAAAGTTTTAAGATTAACTAATCTGCCCACAGCAGCCCAGCCAGACATTTAAGGAATTAAATGCAAAGATGAACAAAGGCACAGACATGCTAATCACACTTAACAACAAAATGGACAGAAAGAATCTAGTTCAGCAAAACCACAGGGTAGAGTATAAAGGGGGAAAAAAATTAAATAAATTATATATATATAGAGAGAGAGAGAGAGAGCGCGAGAGAGAGCGCGCGCGCGAGCGAGCGCAAGCCAGTGCTCTGGAAAAGATCACTAAGGTAGTCAATCAACAAATAACTACTGATCATCAACAATGTGTGTTAACTCTATGTTAACAAGGAATACAATATTCTTACATAGTCTGAGGAGAAACCAAGGAAAAGAAGTTACAATTCAGGGATACATGCTACAACAGGGGCCAGACAATGTGCTGTGATCATCAAATGCAATATATGGAAAGTTCACAAAGAATTTCTCAAGTAAAAGACAATTGTTTAAGGGAGCTCTAGCGGCCTAGGGGCAAGAAGCTGTGCTGCAATCCTGAAGGTGCATGGTTTGAAGCCACCAGATGCTCCACTGGAGAAGGAGGGGCAAATCACTTCCTGTGTCAGTCAGATCTGATTCCGAACCCACCCAAAACTGACCCTCTGGCGGGTTTTCAGAGACAGTAAATCACATGGGAAGAGACTGCCCATCCTTGTCGTGCAGAGCAGCTGGTGGCCTCAAGCCACATGCCTCCGGGGTTGCAGTGCAGCTTCTTGTCACTAGGGCACCAATGCTCCCTACAAGAGAATTAGACTGAGTAAAACAAACACTAATCTGAAACCACCAGTCACTCTGCAGAAGGATGAGGCTCCAGCCTTGTTAGTCCTATGGGGCAAGTTCGCTGTCCCAAAGCATCCTATAAGTGAGAACCAACTTGATGGCAATGAGCAGAGAGAAATACAGGGAAGTAACTAGCTCAAAACAGCTTCACACACAATAATCTGAACTTTTACACTCAAGAACTTTTCACTTAGAACTAGAACAACTTTTCACTTATTGCTGGAGCAGGTAAGGGCCACAAATTAACATTTAGAAGGCAGAAAGGGCTTGAATGTAAATGGTGAAAGAATGAAAGACGCAAAGACCTGGCTGAAACAGCCAGAGAGTAAAAAAACCCTGAAGTTTGATGATTAGTGAGAAATGACTGAGATAAAAAAGCTTCGATGTTGGAAAAGATAAAAAAAAAATTATATAAGTTTGAAGTCATCAGGTGCCACCGAGTCAATTATAACTCAGAGCAACCCTATAACAGATCAGAACCTTGCCCTTTCCTACACCATCTTCCCAATCTGACGCATGTAGGGAGAAAGGATCTGTTAAAATTATATGCAAAAAAAAAATTAATTTTAAAAAAACATAGGCAAATATAGTTTTACTTAAAAATTATAGAGCATAATAAAATATTATGATAACCTGAATGTCATCAGTATGAGAGTAAGCCAAGAAACAAGAAGTCTTAAATGATAAGCACTTAAGGGAATGACATGAGAATGAACAGAACATAACTCCTGCTGTTACAGAGCACATGTTTTCCTAACTACAGTCATGGAAGTTATGGTAAAAACCAGATCTTTTTTCTTTATTTTACTGTTATTTTAATGAAATTTCATAGAAAAGTTGGATTTTTTTTCATTCATTCGTTATAGTTCCTCCCGTCCCTAGTTAACTTTTTAAAAATTTAATAACTTTTTTGTTTTTGCACATTTTCTCCCCTCCCTCCCCTACCCCTCCCACCTAAACAATGCAACCTTTGTTCTAAATTGTTTTCACACGAATAATGCCTAATCATATATTCCTTTCAGACAGTTCTTCCACTCATCTGTTCTACTACAGTGTTCATTATCTATGCATTCTTTTCCCATTCTCTGCCCACCCCACCCCCATCTGTCCTATTTTATAACAGTGTTATACAGTATTTGCTCTTTGCTGACTGAGATCACTCAGCATAATGTTCTCCAGGCTCTACCATGTTGTGTAATGAATGCTTTATGAGTTTGCTGTTTTTCAAAATGCTGCATAATATTCCATTGTATAAATGCACCATCATTTTCTATCCATTTGTTTGTTGTTGGGCATCTGGGTTGCTTCCATTTCTTTGCTATTGTGTGTGAATAACGCAGCAATAAACACATATATGCATATATCTGTTTGAGTCGTGCCTCTGGTTTCCTTAGGATGTATTCCCAGTCGTGGAATTTCTGGGTCAAATGGTATGTCTATTTCCAACTTTTTGAGAAAGCACCAGCAGGGCTTCCATAATGGTTGTACCATTTTACACCACCACCAGAAGTGAGTAAGAGTTCCAATTTCTCCACAACCCCACCAGCATTTGTTGAGGATTTTTGTCTTCTTGAACTATGCTATTATTGCTGGAGTGAGATATTTCATAGTTGTTTTGATCTGCATCTCTCTAATGGCTAGGGGTTTTGAACATTTTTTCATGTGTTTACCATCCGAATTTCTTGTTTGGTGAAATATCTATTCATATTTTGTAACCATATTGTGATTGGGTTATTTAACTTTTTCTTGTTGAGGTGCTAGAGCATTTTACACATTTTGGATATAAGTCCCTTATCCGATATGTCACTGACAAATATTTTCCCAGTCTGTGGGTTTTCTCCCTATCCTCTTTGAGCAGCTTTTTGATATGCATAGGGATTTGATTCTTAGAGGGTCCCATTCATGGTTTATTCTCTCGTGGTTGTAGGTAAAACCAGATCTTTTAAAGTCTATTAGAGATATTATTATTTAGCAGATTATTAAGAATTTTCCTCTTTTTTTCATTAAAAAGAGTTACTTTTAGCTGTTTGTTTGTTTGTTTGTTTCAGGGGCAGGGGGAGACCTGAGGTTTTCATATACTGGTTTTTAAGGTGGGGGAAGACAATTTTCTTCAAGATGTATACAGAAATTCCTTAATCCATCACACACAAAAAAATCTGTAATCAATCATTAGGCACAGAGAAAATCTCCAATTTCAAAGTAGAATCTTTTTGAAACATCAACTACTCAAATGCTTTAAAATACAATTTAAGTGATCATCAAACTTATCCTCACTCCTTAAAGCCTGTTTTTCCAAAATATCATACTTGAAAATCCACTGCTAACTCTTCATATTACAACAAAGTTGGCATAGCTAGACTATGTCTTTTTTTATGCAAATTAATTTTATCCTTATTATAACATGCTAATTACAGATATTAGAGCATACTGCTCTACAGCAATTTTGTAAGAATTCCCCAAAGCATAGAAGGAACAGATAGATTACATTAAATTGAATTAAGTTTGCATCTTAATTCACATTGAGCAGAATGTTGCTCTCATGTACCAGAGAGTCAACTACAACTCAAGAGCCATCCTATGAACAACAGATCCGAACCGTCCTCCAAATCTCCATCATGCTCAAGCCCACTATTAGAGTCACTGTGTCAATCCATCTTGTCGACAGTCTTTCTCTTTTGATGACCATCTTTCCCAGCATAATGTCTTTTTCCAAAGACTGGTCCCTCTTGATAGCATGTAAAAAGTACATGAGATCAAGTGTCACCATCCTTGCCTCCAAGAAGCACCTTAGTTGCACCTCTCCTCCAAGAACTGTCCCATCCATAGTTTCCCCAACTAGCCATTCCAGGTTACAAAATCTCTAATTTCTAGAATTTACTTGTGCCTCAAAACTCTACCATTCACACGCAAAGACTTCCTAACAGTTAACCAAAGTTTTTCCACCACAACTTAGGCCACTATCTCCCAGATAAAATTATTATGACATTTGTCACCACACTATACTCTGCTCTTCAGTAACTTCTAAGAGACAGTGGACACCATAAACACATTTGTTAGAAGTTTTTGCAAGGAAAAGGATCCATAAATAAAAAAAAAAAAAAAAAGCTGTTAAAAAGATGATCACCATCTAATTTTGATTTTTTCCCCCCAAACCTAACAAGATGTTGAATCAAAGCCTATACTACAGAAATTTCCAAATACCATTACCTCAAATCGTTGTCGATTTATCATCCAAATGTCCTCTTACTTTTCCTTTATGACAACACTTTAAAAAAATGTCCATGTACCAACAATTTACAAATCGAATTCACAATTTCTGTCCTGTGCACTTTCAAAACAGCGATCACACCAAGAAAACCTCAGTATGTTGTTTGACACAGCAACAACAGCTTTAACAACAAACATTTATTGAGCATTTACTAAGGGGATGCACGCCACTGTTCTAAGGCCAACATCTATTCTCCCAACATTCTCACCAATTCCTCCAACAATCCCACCAATTGTCTCAACAATCGTAGGAGGCTGGGCTGTCATTTGACAAGAAAATTGAAGCAGACAAGTTAAGTATCTTGCCCAAGGTCACAAACCGGTGGGGCAGGCTTAGAACGCGATTAGAAGCAGGCAGCATAACTTCCCAGCCTGTGCCCTCAATAATCAACTGCCGAAAAGAGTTAACAATCTACCCTTGACAGGTCCTTTCAAGAAATGGTAGGTAAATGTCCAACTCTTGGGAACCGGCAGATCCCTCACTGTCCTATATCCACGTTCAGCTTCTACTTTTTTGACAGGCCAGCTACACGATCTTGATTTCTCCAAACACACAGACTGAACTCCTCTGAACGTCCAAGCACACAAATCCTGTTTCCTTCCAGGAAAGGGCACACGAGAAAAGGATAAAAACCAAACACCTACGCATCCCTGTGGCTCAAGGTTATCCACTTCTTAAATTATAAATCAGGCAAAGTCGAGAAAGGCTCTCAAACTCCTTAGCAAATGATGCCCAGAAAAAGCCAGGTTTGTTCTGAAACGCCAGCGCTTCCCTGGCAAGCCATTCCCGCGATCTTTTCTCCACCGACATAAACAAGGGTGGCGGCTGCATTCTTCACAATGAAGCCTCCGGCCCGTACCAAAGGTAAAGCGCACACATCGGGGACGGCCACTCGGGGTGGGTGGGGGGGAAGAGAGGCCAAGGACGCCTGGGTCACCCCGTCCTGCCCCCCGGGCTCCGGGAGGTGCGGGGAGGGGCCGCGGGGAAGGGCTCGGCCCCCGCCCGCACTCAGCTGACCTCCGCCATGTTGACCGCACACCCCGGGACC
>NW_006399771.1:255194-270843 GCF_000299155.1 Elephantulus edwardii
GGGCTGGCGCGAGCCCCTGGCCGGAGCAAGACGGCCCAGTCCGGCCAGCCTTCCCGCTCCCCGCCATGACCAGGCCTGGGAACCTTCCTCCCGGAGAGCCCTCATCGCCCGGCTCCTCCCTCTAGGCCGGGCCCCACTTACCTGTGGGCGGTGAGCGCGCCTCAGACCCCAGTCCTCGCTCAAACGCGCTCCGTCGCCGCCGCCAACCCCCGCCACCGCGGGCAGTGCCACCGCCTCTCCCCCGTGCCGACACCGTCGGGACACACTGGGCCGCCTCCGCTCGAGAGCGCGCCCCGCAACGGCCGCCCGGGCTCTCCCTTGGCCGCCGCCGCCGCCGCCGCCGTTTCACGCGTCCTCGAGCCCGCCGCGCGCTCCCGCTAAATACCACACACTGCGGCGGCCGCCATGAGGAGGCGCGGTCCCGCGCCCTGGGAGCCCCCTAGGGGGCGGGGCTATCGTCGGGCGCGCAGGCGCAGAGCTGTTCGCGCGGCTGCCGGCGGCCAGCGCGCGCCTAGAGGGCTGCGGGTCGCCGCGGTTGGCGGTTGTTGTTGGGACTGCTCGGTTTGCCGTTTCCGCGACTTGACACAGCACGTCCCGTACACGCTGGCACGTCACTCGCGCGCTCCTCCGTAACGACACCCCCCGAAGGGAAACGAGCGCTTCTCCACCGCCTCGACCTCTCCCTCCGCGCCCCTCGCCGTTGGGCTTTGTTCCGGGAGCCCCGGGACCCAAACTCTCCCCCGCCCCCTTGTGAGGCTGCTCCTTGCCGTTTACCGTGTTCGCCCCCTACCCCCAGGTTTTCTTTGCTGGTTTCGGGGAACGTCATCCCAACCCTCATTCCCAAAGTAAAACTGACTCCGATGACCACCCCAAAAAGATAAAAAGTTCAAGCCTGTCCCTCATATCCGAGTCGCACCTAAGCAAAAGCAAAATGAGTTTCTAGGCTTATTTTACCTGTAGTGATTACTAGGTACGTAGAGAATCCTGTTATTCTCACTCACCTAGACATTAAATGAGACTTCACTAAAAATAAGTGGGAAATGTCATTTACAATGCTTTGATGGATGCAATGTATATATGTATCTCTTAAACTTGTGCTAGTGTTTGAGGCATTTGCAAACTGAATAACTTGCCATGTAAAAGCCTCTTAAAATGAATGGCATTCTGCTTGAAAACAAGAAAAGTCCCTTTTAAATTGGATTTTAGTAGACAATTATAGAATAATCTTCTCCCTTGTTCCCAACTTCCCCATCATCAGTAAGTCTCTTAGTGATAAGCTGGGGAGTGCGGGTGGGTTAAAATTCAAGCACACCACTGAGAACACAAAAGTTTGCTTGCAAGCTGAAGACAAAGTTATCTTTCGGTACTAATTGCAAACTGCTGATTTCCAGCTTCCCTCAGCAAATTTGTAGACTGTCTGTGCTGATAATTTGTACTTCTGTTCTCAACCTAATACTTTGCTTATTGTGGCTGCTACCTTCCTCTGGGACTATTAGCACATCCAAACAGTGTTTCTTGAGGTTGAGTAAGTAAAAAAACACGTGTTCTTAGACTCAAGCACCTCACAGTACTAATAAGCTGGTCCCTAACTCCCAAAAGTCAGTTAAAGAGTTTGCATTAGTTATACATGCAGTTACTGGTGGCATTAGCAACCATTCCTTTAACAATAAATGTTTGCAGAGGCAATCTAAGTAAGTGTCATTTTGTTACACAGTGCTATTGGGAACCCAGTAACCTAAGATAAGCTTACCAAGCTAGAAAGGCATTCATTCACTCCTTTATTCATTCAGAGGAGCTCTAATGGTACATTTTGTGTTGCATTGCAAATAGATAAGTGGTTCAAATTCACCAGCTTCCCCAAGGCCAAAAGATGATCAGTCTCCTCAGATAAAGATTTACAGCCTGTAAAACCCAATAAAGGGTCACTATGAGTCAGAATCGCCTGAATTGGCTGTGGGTATGCTGGTTCTGAGAATACATTGGCCCTACTCTCATGGAGTTTATAGTCCAGGGAAGGATGCAAACATTAATATGCCTCACAAATAGATGTGACATTGCAACTGTGAGAAATGTTACAAAGGGGAAGAAAAGGCGCACAGTGCTAAGAAGGTGTATGAAAATAGCCCATTGCCATCTATCTGGTTGATTCTGTCCCTGTAAGACATGGTCCACCTGCAGTCGCATGGCTAACTCAACAGCTGTGCCTCTCTGGTGATCTGAGTCCACTGGGTCCTCCAAGGGAGAAAGATGGGCATTCTTCTCCCATGCAATTTACAGCCTCAGTCACCCAGTGGAGGTCAGCTATGAGTCAGCTCCAACCTGATGGATGACAAAGAGAAAGAGAGACAGACAGATGGGACATGGTCAGGATCCCAGGTGCTGTAATGCTCGGGAGGTATCCTCCCCAAAGAATTTACAACCTCAGAAACCTGGAGGATTTCCACGCCACAGATTCCACTCCATGGCCGTGGCCATAGGACATAGCAGAACTGCCTCATAGAAGTCTCCAGTCTTAACCAAAACAAACTGCCCTATCTTCTGTTCAAGTGATGGATTGAAACCATCCACCTCTCAGCAGCCAAGCACTGGAACCACTGTCTCACCAGTGCTCCTGGTGAAATAAATAATTCACCAGGTCATGGGGCTTAACAAAGACATCCCCTACCCCCACCCTGCAGGGATTAGAAAGAATCAGATTGTGAGGGGGAAAGCAGGACCTGAATTAGAGGGAAAGTGCCTCAGAGGAAAGCCTTGTGTGACAAGAAGCCTGTCTAATTCCAGGATGTGGGGAAAAAATCCCCACTGGCTTTTCTGTTGTTTGGGTTCTGAGGGATTTTTGAGAGAGAGGAAAAGAAACCAGTGAAAAAAGACAAGGCACAAGGATGTGGTGTAAACAATGATGCTGAAGTCAGTGAGGCAAGCCTAAAGGTCCTGGAAAAGTGGCCATGAAAGATGCTTAACTGGGGCTAAGAGGTGTCAGATTCATAGATGAAGAATGAAAGGCTTTTCAAGCAGAGGAAACATGTGAGAAGGTACAATCACAAAAGAAAATGGTTGTGTCCAAAAGTTAATAGAGGGTAACAAAGGATAGAAGAGGTCAGAGAAATGGGAACTAAGGAGAGATAGGCCAAAATGATAATGGCTATATTAGGGAGAACACCTGTGATAATCCAAGCAAGAAATGAAGGCGCTAAGGAAATGGAAAGATGGATGACTTGAGAACAAGATAAATTGGATTTAGGGAGGATAAGATGTGACTGGAAATGATCCATATTTGTTCCCATTCCAAAGAAAAGAGTGAGGAAATACCACATGCAGGTAAGATCTTGAAGATTAATTTTAAAACACAAAACAAAACAAATTTATTGAGCATAGTACATCAACAGGGAACTTCGAGAAATTGAAGATGAATTCAGAAGAAGCCATGTTATTGTTGTTAGGTGCAATCAAGTCTCATCACAACCCTTCAAAACTACAGGTCCGAATCTTGCTCTATCCTTACTATCTCTGATATGCTTGAGAGCAGTTTTATAGTCACTGTGTTATTGTTTTGTGTTAAGTCACTATCTTATGTAGGGTCTGCTTCTCTTTATCAGATCCTCCACATTTCTCAGTATGAATTCTTTTTCTAAGGAGGAGAGCTTCCTGATAACTCATCTAAAGTTATGTGAGATGTAGTTTTACCACGCTTAATTCTGAGGATGAGAAGAGAGCCTTGCTAATATCTGGTGTATCTTAGCTGAAAACAGAGAATATCAGAAGAATGTTTACTTGTGTTTTATTGACTATACAAAGACATTAACTTTGAGAAGGGGAATTCCAGAATACCTGATTGTGTGCCTGCAAAACCTACACTTGGACCAAGAAGCAGCCATCGAGCAAGGAAACACTGCATGGTTCAAAATCAGAAAAGGAGTATGTCAGGGATGCATTTTGTCTTCACACCTTTTCTTTTTTTTTTTTTCTTCTTCACACCTTTTCGATCTATATGTGGAACAGATTATTTGGGAAGCTGGGCTTTATGAGGTGGAATGTGGCATCAGAATTGGAGGAAAACTCATCAACAACCTTCATTATGCATATGACACAACCTTGCTTGCTGAAAATGAGAAGGATCTGAGGCATTTGCTCCAGAAGGTCAAGGACTGCAGTCTTCAACATGGATTGAAGTTCGACATCAAGAAGACAAAGATTTTCATCACTGGGCCAACTGGCAGCAACATGATGGATAGAGGAGATTGAGATTGTTAACAGTTTTGGCTTGCTCAGTTCCACAATCAACACTCTTGGCACTAGCAGTCAGGAAATCAAAAGACAGATTGCACTCGGAAAGTCTGCTGTCATGGTCCTCTCCAGAGTGGCTAGTGGATTTGAACAGCCATACCTTTAGGCCACTCTACAAGAGAAAGATAGGTAATCTCCTCCAGTGTGATAAATGTTGTTGTTGTTGTTGTTGTTGTTGTTGTTGTTGTTGTGTGCTGTCAACTTGGAAATGACCTATAGCTGATCCCTCTGATGGGTTTTCAGAAGAAGCAAATTGTTCTGGAGGAGATTACCCATCCTTCTCCCGCAGAGCTGCTGGTGGATTCAAACAGTATACTTTTGGAATTATAACACAGCTTCTTATACTAGGCCCACTTGTTGTTGTTGTTGTGGTTGTTGTTGTTGTTGTTGTTGTTATGTGCCGTCGAGTAGCTTGCAACTCATAGCGACCCTATGTACAGCAGCTCTAAACTCTGCTCTGTCCTGTGCCGATCTCACTGTCTCCAACACACTCATCCCGATTGCCCCAGTCACTGAATCAATCCATCTCCCAGAGGGCCTTCCCCTCCTGCGCCTGCCCTCCACCCTCCCAAGCATGATATCCCTCTCCAAAGACAGTCTCTCCCTTACAACATGACCAAAGTATGTCAGGCGAAGCCTCAGAATCCTTGCCTCCAAGGAACATCCCGGTTTAACCCTCTCCAGGATGAATCTGTTTGTTCTCTTAGCAGTCCATGGCACCTTCAGCACTCTTCTCCAACACCAAAGCTCAAAAGCATCAATTCTCCTTCTAGTCTCCTTGGTCATTGTCCAGCTCTCTGATGCATAACAAGTGATTGCAAAGACTGTACTAGATGCACCTTTGTCTCCAGAGACACACTGTTGCTCTTGAGTACTTTAGAGAGGTCCCTAACAGCAGACTTTCCCATGGCAATAAGTCTTTTAATTTCCTGGCTGCTGGTGCCAAGAGTGTTGATTGTGGAGCCAAGCCACCTAGCTCCCTAATATAAAAACCCTCTGAAGGAAAAGCTAAAAGTTGGTTCCAAATCAACATCAATGACTTGAACCTTTGAAGATTAAAAGAAGAGTGGAAACTACTATACTGTTAAAAAAAATAAAAGCAAAGGCTGCATGGGGGTGGCCATGTCTGATGTTTGCCAGCTTCCAAAAGGGGAGCTGTCCCCATGAACAACACAAAACCAATTCCCATGAGATCAGACATGTCTTCCACTCTCCCATACTCTATCTCAATATCAATCTTATTGCTTTACTGGGTCCAAAATACAATGTAATGGCTAACAGCCCACACAGAACCGTTTTAGGGAAGTAAAAAAGCTATATAATTCAGGCTAGCAGCAGAATACAGTCAGGACAACTGCTAACACTCAGGCACCTCAGTCTTCAGCCCCACCATGGCTTTAGGCCAGTGTCACAAAGCTTGTGATGTTGTTGGGTGCCATTAAGGATGACTCATAGCAACGATGAGTAAGAGACCTGAAGGCTGTCCTATCCTGTGCCAGTCTTACAACCTCTGACACACTTGATCCAATTACTACAGTCTCTATGCCAATTCACCTGATTAAAGATGGTCTTCTCCTTCATGGTTGTCGCCCCCCCCCCATTTCCAAGCATGATATTCTTCTCCGAGGAATAGCCTTTTCTAGCAACATGCCCAAAATATATGAGACAAAGCTTTGCCAACCTTTCCTCCAAGGTGCACTTTGGCTGCACCTTCTCCAGAATATATGTTTGTTCTTTTGGCAGTCCACAGGATATTCAGCAGTCTTTTCTAACACCACAGCCCAAAGGCATCAGTTACAAAGCTTCGTCCTGCCAGTTAAGGCTCTTCCTCCCACCCACCCACCCAGTCCTCCAACAAACTTGGACAAAGACCCTTTGCTCTGGTTCCTCAGTAGGACAATGATAGTCTTGAGGTCAGCTGTCTCTCATGTTGGGTCTCTAGTTCTTGGCTTTGCCCATGGCTGCTGTTGCTGTAGGTCTAGCTGGTGCACACTGCATGTCTGTTTCTTTGCTGATGGTTAAGATTCTCCAGTTCTGCTGCTGAATTTGCTCACTTAAATGGGAACATTAGCCCATTCCCATAACAGATAATGACATCATTAATAATGGAAATAATACATGCTGACAATATATCTCATATCTATTCGGAACCCACCATTATGGGTGGGATTTCATCAGTTCAAGTAAACGTTCTATAACATTTTTACCAATTTGACCTGTGAGGCATCTGAAGTCTAAAGAGGTCATGAAATGTGCCTAAAGTCACATAGCTGCTAATTAGAGGAGGATTCAACCCAAGACCATTACTCTGTTGTCTGGGGTTCTTCTATGATTTCAAGCTTGGCAAATGGTAAGATATAATAATCATGAGAGGAGAGAGAAGTTCTTACTTGAGAATTTTTAAATGTAAAATGGGATATCAATTGAAATGTTTCAATTAACAGATGCAGCCCTGGACATGCTCACCAGTCTATGCCAGGAAATTTTGAGAACAGCTTGCTGGCCAAGTGTCTGGAATAGATCTATTTTTGTTCCCATTCCCAAGAAAAGTTGATCCAATAGAATGTTGAAATTATCAAACAATGTTATTAGTAACATGTTCCAGTAAAATATTGCTGCAGATTACCCAAAAATGGCTAGACAGTACATGGAGAACTATCAGGCTGGGTTTGGAAGAGATCATCATAACATCATGTCGTTGTTGATGTCAGATGGATCCTGGATTGAACTAGAGAATACCAGAAGAATATCTATTTATAGCTTATTGACTTTGCAAAGACGTTTGATTGTGTGGGTCATAACAATGTATAATAACAAATTATGGCTAACATTGAGGAGAGTGGAACCCACTAACATTGAGAACAATGGAATCCATTGAGAAGAATGGAGCATACCTCATTGTGCTCATGTGAAACCTAGACCTAGACCAAGAGGCTATTGTGCAAACAGAGCAAAGGAACACTATGTGGCTTAAAATTAAGAAAGATGTGTGTCTCTCTCCATATTTCTTCAATGTGTACACTGAGCAAATCATTCGAGAAGCTGGGATCTAGGAAGAAACTTATGACATCAGAATGGGAGAGATTAATTAATAATCTGCATTATACAGATAACACAACCTTGCTTGCTGAAAGTGAGGAGGACTTAAAATACTTGCTGCAGGTGATCAAAGACTACAAGCCCTCAGTATGGATTACATCTCAAGAAAACAAAAATTCTTATCACTGGGCCAATAGACAACACCATGTAAGATGGAGAAGAGATTGAAATTGTCAACGACTTCATCTTACTTGGATCCACAATCAACACCCTTGGTACCAACAGCCAGGAGGTCAGGAGACATATAGCATTGACCAAGTCTGTAATCAGAGACTTCTCCAAATTACTGATGAGCAATGAAGCAATTACTGAAGAGCAATTTGAAGACTAAGGTGTGCCTAGTTCAAGTCCTGATCTTTTCCATCACTTGTTATGCATCTGAGAGCTGGACAATGAATAAGGATGACATGTTAATTGATGCCTTTGAGTTGTGGTGTTAGAGAAGAGTACCGAATTTCCCATGGACTGCCAAAAGAGCAAACAGATATGTCTTGGAGAAAGTGTAGCCAAAGCACTCCTTGGAGGTAAAGCTAACAGACTTTTTTTTTAAATCCCTCTCAAAACAACTATGAGCTATCATCTCACCCCAGTCAGAATAGCAAAATTTAACAGAACAGCAAGCAACAAATGCTAGCGAGGTTGTAGAGAAACTGGAACCCTTATTCACTGTTGGTGGGAAAGTAAAATGGTGCAACCCCTGAGGAAAGTGGTGTGGCGCTTTCTCAAAAAGTTGCAAATAGAGATACCATTTGACTCAGCAATTTCAATACTGGGAATATACTCTAAAGAGACCATAGCCAACATCCAAGCAGAGATATGCACACCCACGTTTATTGCGGCTTTGTTCATAATAGCAAGGAGTTGGAAACAACCTAAGTGCCCATGAACAAATGAATGGATAGAGACACTGTGGTATATTCACACAATGGAATCCTATGCTGCATTGAAAAGCAAGGAACTCATGCAATATTATTCAAAATGGGTGACCCTGGAGGACATTATGCTGAGTGTCTCGGTCACAAAAGGACAAGTACTGCGTGGTGCCACTTGCACAGAATGGTGGTAGGATGGGACTGACATCAGGGTTGGGGTAAGACTGAGAAAAATTGGATAAATTATGTATACTGCACTGAAACAGATGAGGGAGAGAATAATTTAAAAGTGATATGTTGTTGTTGTTGTTGTTATGTGCCGTCGAGTCGTTTGCGACTCATAGCGACCCTATGTACAACAGCCCTAAACCCTGCTCTTTCCTGTGCCAATCGCATTGCCTCTGACACACCCATCCCGATTACCCCAGTCACTGAATCAATCCACCTCATAGAGGGTCTTCCCCTCCTGTGCTGTCCCTCTATCACAAGAGTTCACAATTAAGGTTGCATAGTGGAGTATACTCGGGGTGGTGGGAGGGGTATGGGGGGATTGTATACCAAAGAAGGAATTTTTCTTTTGCTTTTCAAAGAGAGGAGCAAATTGGGGGAGGGAGGGCTGGGCAGGGAGAAAAGTGCAACAATGAATGAATGGAAATCTAAAATCTCTGTAAATGCTCATTAAAATTAATAAAATAAAATTTTAAAAAATTTCTCTATCTTCTCCCTTCCTGTCCTATTGTCAATTTTTATTCACGTTAACCAAATCTGGACAATTTGTCTAGAGAATGAAATTGTCTAGATAGAATTCATATTCTTGAGCAGTAGGATATACTCTGATCTCAATGGGCTGTCAGGCTAAATAACAAAAGGTGAACATTAAGCAGGTTTAGGATGCAAAGGTGTAGACAGGTTTAACATACAATACAGGCTTAACAAAAAAAGTGATCAAAACTATGCTCAAATTTTCTATATATTATTGTATAAATTGTTCATTTCTCTAATCTCTTAATGGGCGTTTATAAATGCTCCACATATGATAAAGTTCACATAAGCAAAATTTTACAATAGCCTTAATTTAAAAAATTTTATGGGCAATGTTTTCCTGTGCTGTTTTACAGCATCTGAAAACTCGCTGGAGGGTCAGCTGTGAATCAATCTGAGTTGACAGCAGTATGTTTGAGTTTTTTAGACTATACTTTTCCTCATGTCTTTGGAGAAAGCTGAGTTTATACATCGTCTGTGTGGAGGAAGGTCAACAGAATTCAGCTTACTTCTGATTTGGAGGCAAATGCTTCATTTTTACAGGCAATGACATAGTACAGCTACTTGACTTTGAACTGGGTTGTAAAATATACGAGTGTTAAGTCCTGGAATTCAGAAACTCCAAGGTATGAGCGCACGGGGTGACATGTCAGTGTTGCTGGCTGCCCCAGAATCTTGTGGCCTCTCTCTCTCTGTAAACATTGTAGTGGCTATTAACCAAAGATAACTTGGCTAATGTGACAAAGTTCCAAACACTCTGCATTGCTAAAATCAGACTTCTCCTTCCTCACTTGCCATCCCACCTCCTACTTCCCTGTTCATCTGAAATTCACAGTATCTCCGGCCGATTGCTGAACTGTTAGATTCTTTCAGACTGCAGAGGTGCCCAGGACAGCGTGTTCCCTGGAGACAGCGCATGCTGGCCTCAGCTTGGAGCACTTACATCAGTCCCTCAGAAACAAACTTTTCGTTCTGCCTCTGGAATTCTCGTACTTGCTTTTCTTGGCTTGATTCATGCCTGCTCTTTTCTACAAGTCTAAATTTTTTTCTCTTTCCTTCCCCCCTTCCACTCCCTACATCTTTTTAGTACAAAACCAATTGAATTTGTTTCACTCAATCCCAACTACACTGAAGGATTGCTGAAAAACAAGCCTCCAGAAACTGATGAAATGTTGTTGTTGTTGTTGTTGTTGTTCTTGTTTTAAAAAAGCAACCCTGGAAGGGCTTACTTGCCTTTGCCAAGAAATTTGGAAGACAGCTACCTAGACAACCAAGCCGGGGGGGCGGGGGGGGGGGGAATCTACATTTATGCTCATTGCCAAAGCAAGATGCTCCAACAGAATGTGAAAACTATTGATTATACCATTAATATCATGTTGTTGTTTACAATCAAGACGGAACCGACTCATAGCTGACCCTCAGGTGGGTTTTCAGAGGCAGTTAATTGCATGGGAGGAGATTGCCCATCCTTCTCTTGCTTTGCTGAAGATAGTTAAAACATGGATGCAACAATTTATCAACAGGAAACTGCCAGAAATTCAAGTTAGCTTCAGAAGAGGATGGGAAATAAGAGATGCCATTGCTGGTAACAGATAGATATAGGCTGGAAGCAGAAAATACCAGAAAGATGATATTTATCTGTGTTTTACTGATTGTATAAAAGCATTTTTCTGTGGATCATAACAAATTATGACTAACATAGTAAAAAAATCCTAATTACAGAATATATTTTTGTGCTCACGTGTTACCTATACATAGCCCAAGAATCAGTCATTCAAACAGAACAAAGGAGGTTGTTATTGCTGTTAAAGGTTTTGTCTACAAATAATTTCTTTTCTAATTAGTGCAAAACAGGGCTATATTCTTTCTCCATACCTATTCAATCTATATGCTGAGCAAATCATTTGAGAGGTTAAATTTTATGAAGAAGAATGTAACAATAACAGGATCAGAAGAAAACTTACATTATCAGCAACTTACATTATCCAGATGACACAACCTTGCTTGGTGAAAATGAGTAGAATTTGAAACTCTTGCTGCAAAAGATCCAAGACTACAACCTTCAATGTGGGTTACATCTCAACAGCAAGACAAATATTCTCACCACTGAACCAATAGGTAACATTTTGATAGATAAAAGATTGAAATTGCCAATGACTTAATCTTGCTTGGATCTACAATCAACACCTTTGGTACTAGCAGTCAAGAAATCAAAAGTCATTGGGTAAATCTGTCAGGCACTCCTCTATGTTGTTAAGGAACAACGATGTAAGTTTAAAGATTATGGTGCACCTGATTCAAGCCATCATTTTTCAATTACATATGGATATTAGAAAAAGAATAAGGTGACAGAAACCTTTTGAGTTGATGTGTTGGAAAAAGAGTTCTAAAATCCAATGGACTGTCAAAAGGGAAAAAATAATATATATGCCTTAAAGGAAGAGCAGCCAGGGGACTCAAAGATAGTGAAGCTTCATCTCACATATCTTGGGCATGTTATTAGGAGGGACTGGTGTTTGGAAAAGGACATGATGCTTGGAAAGATGGAGGGTCAGCAAAGGAGAGGAAGACCTACAATGAGACAGATTGACACAGTGACTGTAACGATGGGCTCAAGTACATCAGTGATGAAGAGGATGGCACAGGAAAGGGTGAGCTTCAAGTCCATTGTTTGTCTGGTCACTAGGAGTCACAGTAGACTCAATGGCATCTTGCATCAATAAGTTCTGTAAGGAAGCTCTGGTGGTTTAGTGGTAAGGAATTGTGCTGTCAAATTAAAGGCATGTGGTTTGAATTCACCAGCTGCTCCACAGGAGGAAGATGGGCAATCTCCTTCCATGCGATTTACCAACCGGAAGGTCAGCTATGAGTTGGTTCCAACTTGATGACACTTAACAACAACAGTTCCCATAAGGCAAAGGTTAACAGTGTCACAATTGTCTAAATTACTATACCACTGTATCATCTCTGACAATTGTTCCTTCTCTTCTCAGTTCTCCCTCTCTCATCTGTTTCTTTAGGTTTTATAATTCACTGGAAGATCACACAAAAAAAACACACACAAAATTAAAATCAGGGAAATGGCTTACTGGAATGTAGATGATGCAGGCCAATGTACTTGGTGGTAGAGACTGGTGAATGATGGGACCAGGAGTCTGCAGGCTGAGGTTCTTGTTTGTCAGCTGAAGGTTGTCAGCGTAGCTGGATCAAGTTAGATGCAGTGTCCCAAGCAAACAAGCATTGAACTTTCTTTTTGTTTCTTTTTTTCAAGGGCAGAAAAATCCATGAATTTATTCTAACCAGAGGGACCTCTGTATGTTTTGTTGTTGTTGTTTTAATTAAATTTTATTAGTTTTAATGAACATTTACAGAGATTTGGGGTTTTCATTCATTCATTGTTGCACTGTTTTCTCCGCCCTCATCCCCAGTTCGTTCTTCTTTTGAACTTTCTAGAATCATCCCTTTATATAGGATCTCAGGACCATAAACCACACCTCCAGAAGAAGTAAGAGTAATGGTGACTCAGGTAATAACTTCTTATAAAGTGGAAACTTGTATCTTATTGTAATCCCAATTCCTTAATACTGAATAGTTATCCTAAGTAAGTCATTCTTGAGTGAGTTCTTAAAGAGGCTAGAATCACAAAATAGAAGGCTATAGATAGAAGAGGCCAAATGACTTGGCTCATTGTATCACAGTGTGTGTCAGTGTTACATCCTTTTATCATGCTTGTTCAATCTGTATGCTGAGCAATAGTTCAAGAAACTAGAGCTTATAAAGAAGAACCTAGGATCAGGAATGAAGAAAGACCCATTAACAACCTCGGATATGCAGATGATACAACCTTTCATGCAAAAATAGAAGAATTGAAGCACTTAACAAGTGATGATCAAAGAGTACAGCTTTCAGAATGGATTACGACTCAACATAAACAAAAATCTCCAAACAAATGGACCAATAAACAATATCATGATAAATGCAGAAGATCTCAAAATTGTTAAGGGTTTCATTGTACTTGGATCCACCCACAATCAATATCCATGGATCAGCAGTCAAGAAATCAAATAATTTCTCTGATACAAAAGATCTCTTTAAAGTGTTTTAAAAAGCAGAGATGTCTCCTTAAAGACTGAGGTGTGTCTTATCTCTCCTCCAGTATCTTCAGTCTAATCATATACATGTGAAAGCTAGACAATAAATAAGAGTGCAGAGCAGTGAATTCGTTTGGATGGCATTGGCAAAGAATGTTCAATATACCATCAACTGGCAAAGTTTGTCTTGGAATTTTCTTTAAAGTGAGGATGGTGTGACTTTGTTAATTTAGGAAAGATTATCATAACGAGTCATCCCTGGGAGAATGGTATCATGCTGACCCCAGAGAAGGTCATTGAAAAAGGAATGGAATGAACTTCTTGCAGAAAATATAGTTCGAGGAAGAGGACTACTTTCTAGGTCTGTTCTCCAAGCACAGAGTGCTTCTCCAATCTTTACTCATGTTTATGCAGCACTAGTTGCAATCATCAACTCAAAATTTCCTCAGATTGAAAAAAAAAATTTCCTCAGATTGGAGAATTAATTCTCAAGAGATTAATTCTTAATTTCTGTAAAGGTTATCAAAGAAATGATAAGCAACTTTGTCTGACTTCATCAAAATTTGTGGCTCATCTTATTACTCAGAATGTGGCACATGAAGTTTTATGCTTAGAGATGCTCACTTTGCTTCTGGAAAGACCTACAGATGACAGTGTGGAAGTAGCTATTGGTTTTCTCAAGGAATGTGGCCTCAAATTAACAGAAGTATCACCACGGGGCATTAATGCTATATTTGAAGAACTTCGAAACATTCTCCATGAGTCTGAAATTGACAAAAGAGTTCAGTATATGATTGAGGTGATGTTTTTTGTTTTTGTTTTTGTTTTATTTATTTATTTTTTTTTTTTTATTGAGGTGATGTTTGCAGTGCGAAAGGATGGATTCAAGGATCACCCTGTTATCCTGGACGGACTTGACCTCGTGGAGGAAGATGATCAGTTCACCCACATGCTCTCTCTGGAGGATGACTACAATCCAGAAGATGTTCTTAATGTCTTCAAGATGGATCCTAACTTTTTGGAGAATGAAGAGAAATACAAAGCCATTAAGAAGGAAATTCTTGATGAAGGAGACAGTGACTCAAACACAGATCAGGATGCTGGAAGTAGAGACGAAGAAGAGGAAGATGAAGAGGAAGAGGGAGAAGAAGATGATGAAGGACAAAAAGTAACTATTCATGACAAAACAGAAATTAATCTGGCCTCATTTCGCCGCACAATTTATCTTGCTATTCAGTCCAGTTTAGATTTTGAAGAATGTGCTCACAAACTACTGAAAATGGAGTTTCCTGAAAGTCAAACAAAATAACTCTGCAATATGATACTTGATTGCTGTGCGCAACAAAGGACATATGAAAATTTTTTTGGCTTATTAGCTGGGCGCTTTTGCATGCTCAAAAAAGAATACATGGAATCCTTTGAAAATATATTCAAAGAACAGTATGATACCATCCATCGTTTAGAAACAAACAAATTAAGAAATGTTGCCAAGATGTTTGCTCATCTTTTATATACTGATTCACTTCCATGGAGTGTACTTGAATGTCTAAAGCTAAGTGAAGAAACAACTACATCATCCAGTAGAATTTTTGTCAAAATATTTTTCCAGGAACTTTGTGAATACATGGGTCTTCCTAAACTTAATGCAAGATTAAAAGATGAGACTCTACAGCCATTCTTTGAAGGATTATTACCATGGGATAATCCAAGAAACACTCGATTTGCCATCAACTTTTTTACTTCTAAAGGTCTTGGAGGCTTAACGGATACCTTGCGAGAACATCTCAAAAATACACCAAAGGTCATCATGGCACAGAAACCGGATGTTGACTCAAATAAATCCTCTCCTTCCTCTTCCTCGTCCTCTTCCTCAGAATCAGACTCCTCAGATTCTGAGTCTCACAGCAGTGATAGCAGTTCAGACTCTTCCAGTGAAGAGAGTGATTCGTCGTCTACCAGCAGTCATAGCTCAGCCTCAGCTAAAAAGGTAAGAAAGAAGGTACAAGGAAGAACCAGAAATAAAGGAGATAAAGTGAGTAGGAAACGTCAAACAAATGATAGAAGACATGAAGAAAGAAGACCAGAACACAGGCACCAGGAAACAAGGACTGAGAAAGAAGATCAGAAAAGCACAGAGATCAAAATTCAGGAGATGCTGATTGGAGAGATACCAGTACAAAATACACTTCCGACAGAGGTGTTCCTTCAGAACAAAGCAGTTACAGGAGGGTTGTGAATGATAGAGACCAAGAAGTGCACATAGATTTAGAAAATAAACATGGTGATGCCAAAAAGAAAAGGGAAGAAAGGAGAAACTCTTTTTCTGAAAATGAGAAGCACAGGCATCGAAATAAGGATAGTGAAAGTTTGAGAAGAAAAGATAGATCAAAGTCAAGAGAAAGGAACAGCAAACATTCAGGCTCTAGAAGCAGTGAAAATAGGTATCAGAATGGTGCTGAAAGGCGTTGGGAAAAGTCTAGTAGCTACTCTGACCAATCCAGAGAATCAAAGAAAAGTCAGGACCGTCGAAGAGAAAAGTAT
>NW_006399771.1:278979-284312 GCF_000299155.1 Elephantulus edwardii
GAATTAATGGGTATTACATTGCATCAGTAGAAAAGATATAGTTATGAAAAATGTGCACAGGCTAAGTGAAATAATTCAGTTTTTATAAGAATTTTTTAAACATTTCTTGCATTGTAATTCAATAATTAATATGTGACCATAATATTTATTACATTTGAAATAAAATTCTGCCTCTGATATCTTAAAAAAAATTTACATTTTCAGATCTTATATAAACTTGTGAGGGAGCTCTGGTGGCCAAGTGCGTTGGGAGTTGCGTTGCTAACCCAAAGGCTGAGCGTCTCTCTCCATCAGTCCGAATCTATTAGCTACCTCTTGGTAGAAAGATGGGCAGTCTCTACCTATGTGATTTATAGTGTCTGAAACTCTGCTGCTGGTGGGTCAGCTGTGAATCTTAACAGCACATAATAGATGTATATTCCGCCCATGTTCTGCATTGTCCCTCCAATCCAATGCTACATTATTGCTAGATCCTACTGAGTCATCATTTGACCCATGATGAAACAACACTTTGTACAGTCCCGTGGGCCTTGATTAATTTTAAGATCTGACTGGTGCACTCTGCAGTTATTTTCTGAAGCAGAGCGCCACGCCTTTCTTCCTAGTCTGGAAGTGACTTTGAAACTCGTTTCACACCATGCAAGCCTCCGCTGACAGATTGCTGGTGCTTGCATATGAGAGCAAGGCTGGCTCTGTTGCATGGATGGGAAGACTTTTATTTTCACCAGTGTCTGAATGCTCCCGTATTTCTAAACGTTCCCAGAGAATCAAAGCCTTACCTTCGTTTAGCACGACCGACCCTTCCCTTCTCCCAGTCATCACTGCTTCCTCCCCCCTCAACTCGCAAATACAAATTCTGCCTTTGTTAAATTCACTGCAGCTCTACTGTATCACTTTGTGAGTAGGTGTCTATAATCTCTCAATTTGGGAGAGGTCTGTTTTTCTCATTTCTCTTCCAATAAACCTCAACCAGTTCTGTGACTTACATGATGAACATGTTCCTGTCATTTTAAACATCCTGATTGTCTCTGTGTCCAAAAGCTCAAATTCATTGATCTGAAGTTTGTTCCCACTCTGTGAACCAGCAGCTTTACCCTTCATCAGATTTCTAACACTGTAAAAAGCAATTGGAGGAGACTGTCTATTCTTCCAAGGAGCTGCTGGGGGCTCTGAACTGCAAGAGATGGTTAGCAGTGCAGTTCACTCCTGACTGCACCCCGTGAGTCTGAGGCCCCCTACCTTCTACAGGTTGTTGTTACATACCATCAAGTCAGAACCTACTCAGAGCTGACCCTCCAGAGAATTTTCAGAGGCAGTAAATAGCACAGAAGGAAGGAAACTGCCTTTCTGTGACAGAACAGATGGTGAATCCAAACTGTGTCGCTTTACGCAGTGAGTGCAACTCTTTACCTCTAAGCCACCAGAACTTCCTACCTTGCATGTTGCTGTTGTTATGTACGGCAGAGTGGGAACCGACCTGGAGCTGTCCTTTCTGTGGATTTTCAGAGGCGGCAAATTGCACGGGAAGAGATTACCCATCTTTTTTCTCCCGTAATGCAGCTGGTGGATTTGAACCATGTGCCTTTGAGACTGCAGCACAGCTTCTTACCACTAGGCCACCTGAGCTCCCTACCTTGGATATAGTCAAAAACAAATTCTCCTTTGTTTAAATTTAAAAGTTGCCTTGGATAACTCTGTCAACACTGGCAAAACCTGTTACAATTTGTCACAGGCAATCCAAGTGCCTTAATGCCAATATTATTGTTTCCCAGTTGACCAATTTTCGAGATCAAAACCCTTTTCCTCTGAATGGGGCACCGCTTGTTTCCAGACCATAGTAGGTATCTCTTGTCCAGGAAACTCCTGCTACTTTATGTTAAACTGCGGTGCCTGTTCCTCACAGCTATGGGAACTTGCTAACATCTCCTTCCCTGCTGCCAGACCGACTAGAAGGTACTCCTCCTTTCCCAGACAGATTCCTGTCACCTTCGCAGAGGAAGGCAGATCGTCAACATATCTCATATTCCTAGAGTAGAAAAGAAACCTTTTTTTAAAAAAAAAAAATTTTAATTAGTTGGACACACTTGTTGCCAATCATTCAATGTTTGGTGTTACACACAAAGCAAATTCTGAAAAACATGATAGAAAAAAGCTGTAACTACCCAGCATCCAAGAATGCAACTGGAACTAGCTGTGGAAAGTTCCAAATGGTCGGGTGATACATTCATCTGTAATTGTAGTTGTTGTTAAAAATAGTTACATTTCTTCACACAAAAAGTTATGTGTTTGACACCACATTGTCAACTTTGAACTGGAACTTTGAGTTCTAGATACTTGGTGGCCTCTGAGCAAATAGTAACACCAACAATATGAAATTAATATCTGGTGCACCTACAATTCCTGCCCACTCCCAAATACACACTTGCTTATTCTACTAATTGAAATGTTTATAGCTGTGAGAATTTAGCTTTTAAAATCATTACTGAGCTCCTGCAACATGCTATAAAGAATATACTCAGCTCCTTGGAAGCTAAGATATATTCTTCATGGGGTCCTGTCTGGGCCTAGCACAGTGCCTGGCATGCAGAGACCACTCAAAAAAGTGCTTGTCCATGAAGACATCCGAGACAAGGACTGTGGCCTTAAAAATTCATCTGTCCACAGAATCTGTTTATAGTTTCTCTTTGATACATTTTCATTCATTATTTGCAGATATTTGCCCTTCTTTCGGAAGTATTATAGAGGAGGTCATTAACGTAAACTCCACTCTTGCGTTTCTTTTTTTTTTTTCTTTTCTTCTCCCTGCCTCTTTTTAAAAAGTCCCTCCGTAAGGACTATCCACTTAGCTTTGTATCCAAAGACGAAATTTGTAGGTGAAAGGAGTTAGGAGTTAGCCTTCGTTACAGACTGGTTCATTTCAGGGTCGAAAATATGGAATGCTTCACGAATTTGCGTGTCATCCTTGCGCAGGGGCCATGCTAATCTTCTCTGTATCGTTCCAATTTTAGTATATGTGCTGCCGAAGCGAGCACCACTCTTGCGTTTCTAACTCATAAGTTGACATGTTCTGTTTGTAACAGGCTTAATTCACCTAGCTATAGTGAGATGATCGGCTCCATTTCACAAAGGAAGCACAGACTCAGAGAAGATACACGATTTTTCAACAGGCTCGCACTGTTGAGTGGCAGAGAAAAACTCAACACCCTAGTGTGTCTGACTTCAGAAATCCCAAACCAAGCCTGTTGCGATGCAATGACTCTGGACCTAGGGTAACCCCCTGTGTTCCAGCATATTACTGCTCCATGGGATTTCCCTGCCTGCAGTCTACAGAAGCAGCCAGCTGGGATTTCTCCCCCATAGTGCCATTGCTGTTGTGGTTCAGGGTCACTGAGTGGACTAGTAGTGACCTTAAGAACAATGAACTGAAGTGTTGCCCTATCTCACCTCATCCTTCACTACCCGCCCACCATGGCTCACACCCAGCGTTGAGTCACTGTGTCAGCCCATCTCATTGAGTTTTCTCCTCTCTCACTGACCCTCTGCTTCTCCCAACAAGATGTCTTTTTCCAAAAACTGACCCCCTCCTGACAGCATGCCTGAAGTATGTGAGATAAGCTTTCACTATCCCTGCCTCTAAGGAACCCCTGGGCTGCATTTCCTCCAAGACAGCTATGTTGGTTCTTTTGATGGCCCATGGACCTAATCAATACTCCCATTCTTATATTTGACGCTGCAACACAAAGCTATCCGTTCTCCTTTGGTCTTGCTTATTCATTGCCCAACTTGCACATGCATATTAAAAGGTTAAAAAAAAAAATAAAACCAACCAACTCATTACCAATGAGTCAGAACTGACTCACAGCTCTCCCTCAAGCAGGTTGTCAGAGGCTGTAATTCACACAGAAGGAGACTGCTTATCTTTAATGGGAAGAGATTGCCTATCTTTATCCCAAGGGACAGTTGTTGGATTTGAACCACCTGCCTTTGGGTGCACAGTGTAACTACTTACCCACTCGGCTACCTCAGGACATGCAGCAATCGGAAATCCTATGACTTAGGTCAGTCAAATTTCTTAGTCCTTAAACTGACAGCTCTTTGGCACTTTAGAGAGGTCATGCTGAGTGAATATCTGTTGTAAAACAGGACTGACATCGGGGTTGGGGGGATACTGAGGAAGATGTGTTCAATAATGTATACTGCATTGAAATAGAGGAGGGAGAGAACTGTTTAAAAGGCATATATAATTAGATATTATTGTCATGACAGGAGTCCAGAATGAAGGCTTCATAGTAGAGTGGACTTGGGGGGAGGGATTGTATAACAATGAAAAAAATGTTTCTTTTATTTTTCAAAGAGAAGAGCGAACTGGGTGGGGGGAGGGGTTAGCAGGGAGAAAAGTACAACAATGACATAAAAATAAAACGAATGAAAAGAAAATTTTTTTTAAAAAGAGGTCCTCCGACAGCATTGTACTTCAGAGTAGATCCTGAAATATTCTTTTGTGCTGAAAACACCATTCCTCTGCAATGAGTCATTCCCAGAGCAGTAGAGTTTGGTTCAAAACGGCCAATAGCTAGTCCACCTCAGGTTGCTAATGCCTATAATGTCAACCTTTTGGGCGTTCAATTTTATTTTTTACCACTTCCAAGTTTCCTAGGTTCATACTGTGTTCTAATTATGTTTATTCTAATTATCTCCCAGTGTCTTCAGCTCTTTCTCCTCATTTTGGGTCTTGTCACATCAGGCAGATGAAGGTGCATCATTGTGTCACCGCTTTACTCCATCCATGTTACTGAGGTAGACTCCACATCGAGGATGCAGCCTTTCCTCAGTCACATTTGAGTGCCTGAGGAGTTCATCTTCCAGTACTCTACCAAACAATGCACCAGTGCTCTTCCTCGGACTCTCTAGGGCCTGGTCGTCCAGAAGTCCTGCTTCCTGGTCTGCCTTAGTCTGGAAACATCACTGAAACCTACACACCATGAGTGATGCTGCTGGCATCTGAAATACTGGTAGCATTTACTTCCAGCATCACAGCAACATGCAAGCAACCACGGTCCTACAGACTTCCAGACGTGTGGTGTTCAGTGCCACTGGCTGGGTTCAACCCAACAAATAACTGAGAGCAAGTCACTTGCACTATACAGGGACCTAAATCTATTTAATCTATGCCCGAATTTTTTAAGTCATCTTCACCAAACTACAAGGGTTTTTACACATAAATTTGACCAGAACTTCAAGTCCTTTGTGCATGTTTTTAAATTTAAAGGTTTCTATTTTTTTATTAATTTTAATGAAAATTTACAGAGATTTTGGATTTCTATTCACTCATT
>NW_006399771.1:284412-306568 GCF_000299155.1 Elephantulus edwardii
TTAATGAAAATTTACAGAGATTTTGGATTTCTATTCACTCATTGTTGCACTTTTCTCCCTGCCCACCCCTACCCTCCAATTCATTCTTCTCTTTGAAAAGTAAAAAAAAAAAGAACAACTCAACAAAACTCTTTCATTATTATACAATTCCCCTACTCCCCCACCCCAGTCCACTCCCCTACGGAGCCTTCATTCTGGACTCCTGTCATGACAATAATACCTAATCATATATACCTTTTAAACAGTTCTCTCCCTCCTCTATTTCAAAGCAGTATACATTACTTATGCCCTCTTTCTCAATCTCCCCCCCCAAACCCTATGTAAGTCCCATTTTACAACAATGGCACTAAGCAATATTTGTCTTTTTGTGACTGAAATAATTTAGTTTTACATAATTTTATAAGACTTAATAAAAACATACTGTGTTCTATCTGAAACTACCTCACAATTTTCTACATTGATTAATAGTTGTTAGTGTTACTATTATTGTTGCTCTTGCGTTGACAGGTGCTGTTGAGTATGACTCATTGCAGTCTTATGAACAACAGATCTGAGCCCTGTCCTATCCTGTTCCATCCTCACAATTTCTGACACACTCGAGCCTTTTGCTGCCGTCACTATGTCAGTCCACTTAGTTGAGTATCTTCCTCTCCTTTGCTGTCTTCCCATCTTTCCAAGTACAAGGACATTCTAAGGTGTCCTTCTCTAAGGAATAACCTCCCCTAACAACATGTCCAAAGTATGTAAGGCAAAATTTCATGCTCCTTGCTTCCAAGGAGCACTCTGGCTGCACCTTCTCTAAGACATATCAGTGTGTTCTACTGGCAGTCCATGGAACATTCAACACTCTCTTCCAACACCACAATTCAAAGGCATCAATTCTTCTGTCATTCTTAGTCAGGGTCTAACTCACAGAAGGATAGCAAGTGATTGAAAAGACTGTGGATGGTCTGAAGCAAGTGCACTCTAGTCCTCAAATTAATGTCATTGCTAATTTGGAGAGGTCTTTGACTGCAGGTTTTCCCAGTGTAATACCATTCCTAATCTCCTGATTGCTCCAATCAATACTCCAAGTGTATTGATTGTAGATCCACGTAAGATGAAATTTTTGACAGTTCCAATATTTTCTCCATTTGTGACAATGTTGCCTGTCAGTCCAGTGCTGAGAATTTTTGTTTTCTTGATGTTGAGAAGCAATCCTTATTGACAGCTGCAGAGTTCAGTAAGAGGCTGCAGTTCAATGTTAAAGAGACATTTCTGTTTGCAAGTGGAAAGAGAAATGTTTAAAAAGGCATAATATTTAGGGGCAAAGTGATGACCACTGAAGGCACCAAAGCTGCAATATTTAAAAGGGGTTTTTTTTGGTAGTAAAAGGGATTTTGAAATTTTTTTATTAACAGGGATTTTTAAAAAATTCTATTTCTGACATTGGGGACTGTGGCAGGGTTACTGAATTAGAGGTGCAGTGCATGAGAGGGAAATAAAAGATTTTTCTTTTTCTTTTTGGGAGGAAATTAATTTTTCTTTGAATTCTTTTTAACTACATACATTGTGCTGCTTTTAAAATGAACTAAACAAGAGCTATAAGGAGATCTTCAAGAACAAAGACCTGTGTGGTCTATGAGTAAGGATGACGGCTTGAAAGCCATACTGCCAAGGTCTGAAGACTCAAATCAAAGGCCTTAGGCACCTAACTTAATGGGTTTTGCCTCAGTTTCCTCATCTACAAAAATTATCCTCTACCCCAGGATTATTAGGGAGCTCTGGTGGCTCAGCAAGCAGGAATCATGCTACCAATCCAAAGGTGTTCGGTTCAAATCCACCAGCTGCTCGACAGGAGAAAGATGGACAGTGCCCTCCCAAACAATTCACTGCCTCTGAACACCCACTGGAGGGTCAGCTATGGGTTGGTTCTCACCCAATGATACATAACAAAGCCTACGGTTAGTACAAAACCTGAAAGAGCTAATATACACAGAACTCATCCCACACAGTTTCCTTCTCTTTGGTACTGGAAAGGATTCATTAAATGCCTGTGAAGAGCTTGAAACTGATATGCATAGTATCTCATCATCCTGACATTCTTTAATTTGGCAAGACTTCCTTTGGCTTTGAAAAACAGTGTCTAACTATTAAAGGCTATTTGGGCCACTGTTACTTAATCAGTTCTCCTTACCTAATAAAACCTGGTAACCGGAGCGGTTTAAATTGCCATCTCACGAGGGCTTAGATGGGACAGAGGGAGAGGCTTTAAGCCTGGAAGAGAAATAAATGGCTACAATTCTCTCAGAGAAATGACAAAGCTTATCTGTACTGAACCTGTGAGATGGGGCTTGTGATTAAGGCCTATTGCGAATTGCATCAGGCTGATTCACTCTGTAGAACTGGGGCATGATGTCTATCAGGAGGCCCCGCTGAGAATCTGTCTTTCCTCGGGCCCACAAAGAATCAGCTGTTCAATTTCACTGTGTGCTCTTTGCTTACTTTCTCAGATGCGTGGGAAGCTCTAGGAAGTCCTACTTCTCTCTCTATTCAGACTAGCTTCCTGCTGGAAGGTCTAACCGGGATAGGTCAGCAAGGCGACCAGACAGATCAAATGTTATTCTTCGTGAGGCAGGCCGCACAGGTATGAGGAGGCCTCCCACTGCCTCATCCAGGCCCATTCCATTGACTACAATTTCTGCTAGCTAATCTCTTCTTGAGGAAACCTGGTGGTGTAGCACAGCGGAAAGATGAGCAGTGCCCTCTCATAAAGATTTATCGTCTTGGAAACCTGATGGAGAGTCACAAGGAGGAAGATTCAACCTGACAGCAGTAGGTTTGTTTCTTGAGTTCAATCAATTCAGTACCTCATGTTTGAATGAAAAGAACTCTGTAGCACAGATTAGCAAATTATGGTCTGTAGACTAAATCCAGCCTACCTTATGCTAAAAATTTGTCTTGCTCTGGCTTATTGTTGATGTGTACCATTGAGTCAGAACCCACTTATAGCTGACCCTCTGGTGAGTTTTCATAGGCAGTTAATCTCACAGGAGTAGACTGTCCATCCTTCTCCCATCAAGCAGCTGATGGCCTTGAACCACATACCTTTGGGATTGCAGTGCAGCTCCTTGCCATTAGATAATTGAACTAGAACTCCCTTCAAGAGAATTGTTGTTGTTGTTGTTGTTATGTGCTGTCAAGTCGCCTGTGACTTATAGTGACCCTATGTACAACAGCCCTAAACCCTGTTCTATCCTGCGCCAATCCCACTGTCTCTGACATACCTACAATCCATCTCATAGAGGGTCTTCCTCTCCTGTGCTGTCCCTCCACCCTCCCAAGCCTGACATCCCTCTCCAAGGAATGGTCCCTCCTTCCAACATGTCCAAAGTATGTCAGGTGAAGCTTCAGAATCCTTGCCTCCAAGGAGCAGTCTGGTTTAATCCTCTCCAGGATGAATTTGTTTATTCTCTTAGCAGTCCATGGTATATTCAGTACTGTTCTCCACCACCACAGCTCAAAGGCATCGATTCTCCTTCTACCATCCTTAGTCATTGTCCAGCTCTCTGATGTATATAGCAAGTGATTGCAAAGACCATGGCCTGTATCAGGCACACCTTAGTCTCCAAACTGACTTTGCTGCTTTTCAGTAGTTTGGAGAGGTCTCTAACAGCAGACTGTCCCATCACAATACGTCTTTTAATATCCTGGCTGCTGGTGCCAAGAGTGTTGATTGTGGAGCCAAGCAAACTAAAGCTGTGAATAAATAATCTCAATCTCTTCAACATCTATCACGATGCTGCCAAATGGCCCAGTGGTGAGAACCTTTGTCTTCTTGATGTTGAGCTTCAATCCATATTGGAGGCTGCAGTCCTTCTGCAGCAAGTGTTTCAGGTCTTCCTCAGTTTCAGCAAGAAGGGTTGTGTAATCTGCATAATGAAGATTGTTGATGAATCTTCCTCTAGTCCTAATGCCACATTTTTCCTAATACAGCCCAGCCTCCTGGATAATCTGTTCTGCATATAGATTGAAAAGGTTTTGAGATAGGACACATCCCTGGTGTACACCCTTCCCAATTTTGAACCATGCAGTGTTTCCTTGCTCTGTTCTGATGACTGCCTACTAGTCCAAGTATAAGGTTTCGCATTAGAACAATCAAGTTGTTCTGGGATTCCCATTCTTCTGAGAATCAGCCAAAGTTTGTTGTGATCCACACAGTCAAACGTTTTTGCATAATTAATGAAACACAGATAGACATTCATCTGGTATTCCCTTGTTTCAGCCATCTAACATTAAGATCCATCTAACATTAGCTACAATATCCCTAGTACCACAAGTTTTCTAAATCCAGCTTTTACTTCTGGCAATTCTCTGTTGATATGCTATTCCAGTCATTTTTTTAATAATCTTCAGCAGAATCTTGCTTGCATGAGATATTAATGATATTGTTTGATAATTTCTACACTCTGTCAGATCACCTTTCTTTGGAATGGAAACAAATAATAGATCTCTTCCAGTCAGTTGTCCAAGTGGTTGTTCTCCAGATTTCTTGGCACAACATGGTGAGCACGTCCAGGAGAGCATCTTTTAGCTGAAATATGTCAATTGGTATACCATCTATTCCTGGGACTTTATTTTTTGCCAATTCTTTCAAAGCAACTTGAACTTCCTCTATCACCACATGCTCTTGCTCATATGTTGTTTTGTGAAATTCTTCTGTGTCCGCCAATTCCTTCTGGAACAATGAATGACTCTATATACTCTTTTCATCTTTTTTTAATACTTCCTGTATCATTTAATATTCCACCCAAAGCATCCTTAAGTATAGCAACTCAAGGTTTGAATTTGTTTTTCAGTTCCTTGAGCTTAAGAAATGCTGAGCGAGATTGGCCCCTTTGATTTTCTGACTCCAGCTCTTTGCACATTTCATTATAATACTTTATGCTGTCTTCCTGTGCTGCCCTTTAAAATCTTCTGTTCGACTCCTTAATATCTTAATTTCTTCCCTCTGCTTTGGCTTCTCAGTGCTCAAAGTGCAATATTCTTCTAACATCCATTTTGGTCTTTTCTTTCTCCTCTGTCTTTGTAATGATCTTTTGTACTCTTTCTGGATGATATTCTTGATATTCTCCCATAACTCACTGGGTCTTTGCATATTAATGTTCAAGGCCTAAGTAAAACAAACAACACTCATCTAGTTAGACTAAATGAATTTGTCAGGAGAGAGACAAGGAAGAATGGCTTCAACCTTTGCAAGTTTGGTCCATGGAGCAGTTTGAAAGTAAGGCCACAGATTCTTTAACTTTCTTCCTTCCCTTCAAGCAGTGGGGCCATCCCTTGAACACCATTCACTACAACATCACCATCTACTTCGAGAACACTTTTAAGCCGGCTGAGCTCCTTTGGTACTTTTTTTTACTCTTTTCAGCACACATCTTCCTTTTCCACTTACCTCGAAAGCTTTTAGCCATATTTTAACCAAGAAAGCCAACACTATAACTATGCAGCAAAGGAATTGAGCCGTTACTGAAAGAAAATGCGTGATACGAATGGTGAAAAAGATAACATGAAAATGGAATATGGCATTAAGAGAAACAAAAAGAGCCTTCTAGACCAGCATGGACAGTACCCAATGTGGATGAACCAGAGGCAGAGAGAAATGCTGAAAACAAAGAGAGAAAAAAGGGAAGGGAAAAACAAATCCAAAACAGCAAAGGCAGTGAAAGGTGTAGCCTGGTAGACTCTGAAAGCACCACATGCAGCAGGCGCTTGGTTAAAGTGTATGCATTGATTTCCGTTTCCACTAGGTGAGAATTATTTATTTCTGAATCTTAACTGACATTTGTCTTGGATTTCCAACCCAGCATAGCTGAAGTTTGGTTTGGGAACTGGAATAAAATATTTTCTTTGGTGAATGTAAGCTGCAGTGATCCTTTAACTGGATTTCTTTCTAGTGTCCAGGTGTCACTACACACCAAATTGATATCAACTCTTAACCCACCTGTAATTGATAGTTGTTACAGCGTGATGTGTGTAATTTGTAAATGTAAAGCAAGTGATGTTATAATGAAAAAATTAACTCAGATTTATGTAAAGCAAAGAATTTAAAAAATAGTATCATTGGATCTTCCAAGAAAAAAAAAAAAGAAATGGGAACAAATGGTCCTTCTTCTCCCTGATCCTGGAGGAAGGCACTGGGTGGCACATAGAGCTACGAGCTAGCTTCCAAACAAAAAGTTGGCCATTGGAACTCACTTCGAAGTACCTTTGGAGAAAGGACCTGACAATCTGCTTCCAAAGCATTACAGTCATCAGAAACGTAAGGGGTACGGTTCTGCCGGGCAAGGGGTTGCCACGAGTGAGCATCAGCTGGGCAGCAACCGGTTTGTTTATTGGGTTTTGAGTGTGGGTTTGTCTTAATAATGTGTGGCACTTTGGGGACAGGTTATAAAAAAGTACTCTCTTGTGTAACTTGTTCTAGGGGATGATAACATCTTGTCTTGAGAAATCTCAAGCTTCCCTACGTCCACAGGTGAGCAATCAGGACTTAGTCCCAACTGACAATGAGAAATGGAGGCCTCCTGCCAACAGCCAAGAGAGCAAGCTGTTTGGGTTTTTAAAATATATTTTTATTTTAACATTTCTCATATTTGTTAAAGATATAAACACAATAATAAAAGCTAAAACATTTACAAATGAAAGGAAAAGAAAAAAATGCAAATTAACCAACTCAATGTAACAAATATTGATTTGTTAAAGAAAAGGAATGCTGTATTAAAAAGGAAATATAAATATTGGTCTCAATGGCAAAAAGCTGTATATTCTGTAGATACCACTGTGTTCCTAATCTGTTTCTGAATTCTTTTAATTGATGATGAGAACGCTGATTCACACTGACATCAATGAGAACAAGCTGTCTTCAAGTTGACTTTCCAACTCTAGTCAAGCCTTTAGATAAGTGCAGTCTAAACTACATGCTAACCCACTCCTGATCCATAGAAACTGTAGGTTTTGGGGTAATTTGACGTACAGCAATAGAAGCCTTTTTGGCAAGAACCAGTAGGAATTGTCCTTTTACTAGGATATCCTAGAACTGTAAAATCGAAGGACTTTGACATTAGCGTTTGTTGAGTTCGGTCCCCAGCTCATGAAGACAGCATGAACCTTGGGATGAAACATTGCTCAGCCCTGTGTCATCCCTTGATTAGCGGAGGATCAAACTATTGTAGTCCATAAAATTTTCTTTTTTAAAATTGTCATTTTAATAAAAGTTTACAGAAAAGTTGCCTTTTCATTCATTCGTTGTTGCACATTTTCTTCCCTACTCTCTCCAGTTTACATTTAAAAAAAAAAATATTCAGTCTTATCGCTTCCTCCCCCTCCCCGCCGACATCATGCTCCATTTCCGGCTTGGATTTACTTTTGGAAACGTCGTTTGTTGGCTCACAACTACGAGCCAGGAACAAACCTGGCCAAAAAGCTTGAGGACATCAAGAAGGACTTGGATGCCAAGAAGAAGCCACCTAGCTGCTGAGGGCCTCCTGCTGTAAGCCCTCTGGGCCCTCATGAATCAGCCCTCCCCGAGAGCCTCCCCACCCTCGAACCAGCGGCATCGCGGCCTCAGCGAGGTTCCTCTTTGCTGGATCCTGTGTTGCCTTAAAGCAAAAATGGGGCCTCCGATGAAGAGCTCCACCACTTCCCCACATGCTCTCTCCTCACCTTTGTTCCAGCTCGTGGAAGAGCCCAAGACTGGATTATGGAGTTAGATAGTAAACATAACCTTCAACTTGTTAAAAAAAAAAGCCCTTCTTAGTTGCCTAATTTCCTCCCTCCCTCAGTTCACTTTGAGATACATCTCTTATTTTGGACTGTTGCCGTATAAATAATGCCTAATCACAGAATCCTTTTAAACAGCTCTTTCCTTCATCTGTCCTAATGCAGTGTCATTATTTATCCCTTCTTTTCTTACTTTTCCCCCAACTTCCATGTCAGTCCTGTTTTATAACAATGGTGTTACGCATATTTGTCCTTTTGTGACTGAGATGTTTCACTCATCACAATTTCCTCCAGGGTCACCGATGTTGTGTAGTAGTTTATGATTTCCTTGTTTTTCAGTGGTACTCAGGTCCTCCCTACTCAGACCACTTCCCTCCCTTTTTTTCTAGTGAGATAAAGGATATTGCCTAGGGAAACGTCATGATCAACTTTGATCAGGACTGTGAAGGGAATAAGAGATCTTATTCTTAAATCTTTCCACAACTAGTGCTTTTAGCAGGGTGCCTAACAGTGGCCTCATGGTAAGAAGTTGCACTGCTAATTCAGAGGCACACAGTTTGAATCCACCAGCTGCTCCTAGGGAGAAGGATGGACAATCTCCTGTGAGATTTATTGCTTCTGAAAACCCTCTGGAGGGCTATGGGCTGGTTGCGACTCAACAGCACGTAACAACATTGCATTTATCAGACCATAGAATGATGTTGTTGTGCTAGCCAGTTAACTATGACTCATAGGGACCCTATGAACAATATCTCTAAACCCTGCCCTCTCCTGAGCCAATCTCACAGTGTCTGACACACCTGCCCCCATTATCTCAGTCCCTGTGTCAATCCATTTCATCCAAAGCCTTCCTCTTCCCTGCCAAGCATAACGTCCTTCTCCAAGGACTGGTCCCTCTGGGCAACATGCCCAAAGTAGGTGAGACGGAGTTTGAAAATTTTTGCCTCCAAGAAGGAATCTGGTTACACCTTCTTCAGGGTAGACCTATTTGTTCTCTTGGCAGTCTGTGGTATGTTCAACACTCTTCTCCAGTGCCATAACTCAAAGGCATCAATTCTTCTTCTGTCATCATTTATCCAGCTCTCTGATGCATAGCAAATAATTGTGAATACCACGGCCTGAATCAGGCGCACCTTAGTCTCTAGGCTTACATCACTGTTCTTTAGCACTCTGGAGAGGTCCCTGGCAGCAGACTTTTCCAGTGTAACTTGTCTTTTGATTCCCTGACTGCTGGTGCCAAGAGTTTTGTTTATGGACCTGAGCAAGATGAAATTGTTAACAATCTCAATTTCTTTTCCATCTATCATGCTGTTGCTAATTGGCCCACTACTGAGAATCTGCAATCCGTGTTGCAGACTGCAGTCCTTGACCTTCTGCAGCAAACGCTTCAGGTCCTACTCACTTTTGACAAGCAAGGTTGTGTCATCTGCATAACGCAGTCCTAGTATCACATTCCTCCTCATAAAGTCCAGCTTCCCAAATGATCTGCTCTGCATACAGATTGAGAAGGTGTGGAGAAAGGATGCATCCTCCATGTACTCCTTTCTTGATTTTGAACCTTGCAGTTTTGGCTTGATCTGTTCATACAGATCTGTCTGCTTCCCGGTCTAAGTATTGGGTTTTTTTTTTTTTTCATGAGCCTAACCAAGTGTTCTGAGGTTCCCATTTTCCTCAAGGTTAGCCACAATTTGTAGTGGTCCACACAGTCAAATGCCTTTGCATAGTCCCTAAAACACAGATAGACATTCTTCTGTTACTTTTTGCTTTCAGCCAAGATCCATCTGACATTGGTGATAATGTTTTTAGTGCCACAGGCGCTTTTAAGCCCAGCTTGCATTTCTGGCCATTCTCTGTCAATGTATTGCTTCAGTCGTTTTTGGATAATCTTTTGAAGGGTTTTGTCCTAAGGAACACCTGGTATTTTTTAACTCCTTGCCTTTGGACTGGTAGCAGAACTCATTACTTCTAAGCCAACAGAGCTTTTGAGAGATAATGGGATGTCATACATAATTTCTTTTAAAAAAATTATTGTTGTTGTTGTTATCAATCTTAGTGAAAGTTTACAGAGATTTTGGATTTCCATTCATTCATTGTTGCACTTTTCTCCCTGTCCACCCCTCCCCTCCAGTTCGTTCTTCTCTTTGAAAAGTAAAAGAAAAAAAATCTTTCATTGTTGTACAATCCCTCCCCCCAGGACCACTCCACTGTGTAGCTTTTGTTCTGGACTCCTGTCATGACAATAATATCTAATCATATATCCCTTTTAAACAGTTCTCTCTCTCATCTGTTTCAATGCAGTATACATATGATACTCGAGCACCACAACAAAATAAAGGTAAACAACCCAATTGAAAAATGGGCATAGGATATGAACAGACTCTTCACCAAAGAAGACATTCAGATGGCTAACAAGCACATGAACACAAACTTGAACACCTGCAATCACCATGGAAAAGAGAACTGTCCCCTCACGGACAATGAATACAAGATGCTAATTAGAAAAGTAAAAACGTTATGATTAGGGTGGTGTTGTTGTTAGGTGCCATCGAGTCAAGTATGACTCTTAGAGACCCTATGAGCAAAAGATCTGAAAACCAGTCCTGTCCTGCACCATCCTCACACTTCTTGACACACAAGAGTCCATTGCAGCAGTCACTGTGTCAGTTCACCTGGTGAGGGCTTTTCAACCCTCCACCCTTCCCAACATCATGTCCTTTCCAAGGAATAGCACCTCCTAGAAATATGTCCAAAGTATGTTAGGCAAAGCCTCATTATTCTTGCCTCCAAAGAGCACTCTGGCTACATCCTCTCCAAGACATATCGATTCATTTTCTTGGCCATCTATGGGATGTTCAGTGCTCTTCTCCAACACCACAGCTTAAAGGCATCAATTATTTTTCTGTCATCCTTATTCATTGCCCAGTCTCAGATGCATAGCTAGTAATTGGAAAGACCATGGCCTGACTCAGAGGCACCTTAGTCCTCAAACTGACATTATTACTCCTCAAAAATTTGGAAAGGTCCCTAACTGCAGATTTTCCCCACTGCAATGCATCTCCTTATTTCCTGACTGCTCGTACCAAGGGTGTTAATTGTGGACCCAAGCAAGACAATAAGGGAAAAGTCCCTATAAATCCTGGAACTCTGCCCCAGACTGACGTTCCTTCTCCCTAGTGAGAGAAGACATGCTGTCTGACTCTTAGACAGTGTGTTGTGCGTGGTTATTTGGATTTTTTTTTTCCTTTTTCACTTATAAATCTAATACCATTTAGATTTTTATAAAATAAATTTTTTATTATATATAAGTTTGCTCACAAAGTTTGTATACATTGTTTTTCACACTATCTTAATTCACATTGTATTTCATACAATCATTCTCATTCATTATATTTTATTAATCAACATCGAAATATGTCCACCATTGCCCTGTTTTTCCAGATCCTTGCTGGATCTTTCCCATTTCCTTTACCCACCCCTCTCTCTACCCATCGAATTGTGCAACTCTGTGGTTTCCCCCGCTCATCCTCACCCCTCTGCTGCTACCCTCCCCAACTCGGATCCTCATACCCATTTTACTAGTTATCTTTCTATTTCTGCAATAATGGTCTTATTTAGTATTTGTCCTTATGGGATTGAGGGACTTCACTTAGCATAATGCTTTCCAGTCCCTCCCAACTTATGCCACTTGCGTTTGTGAGTGTTTGTCTGCAACCTTCTCCAGCGAGAACTTGTCAGTCCTCTCTAAGGTCTTTGATCCCGGACATCATCTACACAAGTGTCAGCAGTGACACCATCATCAGAACTTATCAGGCAAGACTTCATACCAAGAGTACAAGTAGAGGACCAGACCTTATGTTTAAATAATTACATAAACTATGAAAGAAAACCTACATGGACAAATAGTGTCCTTATAAAGACCTGGGAGACTAGGTTTAAATTGAAAATTTACAACTTTCCCATAATTCCTCACTGGAACATGACACACAGGAAAAGTAAGCCCAACTTACAGCCCTGATTTTTTTTTTACAGCCCTGATTTTGACCTTCCTCTCTTCTTACCCTTCTCCACCCTGCTCTGTTTTGTGCATGCAGGAGCCTCACATAGAATGTGCCAGTGTTTCAGCGCTTAGGCTTACACCTTTCCCAAACAGGTGACCTGTAACCTATGGATATGTTCACTTGAAACTCTGTCCTCTTTCTAGAAGAGAGACTGATGAGGAGATAGACTCAAGAACTAAACACATAGCCAGGGTCATTGAAGAGGGATTCAAGGATTCTGTGTAGCTGAGGACTAGTCTATAACTGAGGTGCCAGGCGGGCACCTCTCCTTGCTCTTTTGCACTCTTCATCTGCTTGAAGGATGGTCAAAGGAGGACCAGATATGCTCTGCTCATTTCCTGTTGCTATTGTCAAAGCAAATTATCACAAACTTCTTGTTGTTAGATGCCCTCAAGACAACCAAGACTCATAGTGGCTCTATCCTGTGCTGTCCTCGTCATCTCTTAAGCCCACTGTTACAGTCACTGTGTCAATCAATCTTATTGAGGGTCTTCTTCTGTTTTGCTGAGCCTCCACCTTTCCAGGAATGATGCCCCTTTCCATGGACTGACCTTCCTAACATGATCAAAATACGTGAAACGAAGCTTCACCCTCCTTGCCTTTAAGGAAAGTTGAATGATAACTAAGCTGTGGTGGTGGTGAAGAGTACTGACTATACCTTGGATTGACAAAAAGAACAAACATGTCATAAAGTGCAATCAGGGTGTCATAAATTTGGTGACTTAATACAACACAAATCTATTATCTTTCCATTGTGTGAACCTTAAGTCTGATCTAGATCTTAACGGGCTAAAATCAAAGTGACTATAGGGTTGGGTTTCTTCCTACAGGCTCCTAGAGTAGATTTTATTCTTGCTCGTTCAAGCTGTCGATGAGTTCAGTTCCTTGCAGATGTAGGACAGAGATCCCTGTGAACTTGCTGGTGTCAGCTGAGGGCTATTTCCAGTGTCTAGAAACTGCCTGCATTCCTTGTCTTGTAGACCACCTCCATCTTCAAAGACAACAAGCGGAGTTCTCAGTTCCCATCCCTCTCACACCTCAACTCTCTCCTTCTATCTTATCTCTGTAATCCACACTTCTCCAGCTTTCTACTTTTCAGGATTTGTGTGTTTATATTTGATCCACCCAGATAATCCAGGATAATCTCCCCACCTCAAGTTCAGTTGATTAGCTATTTCTATCTGCAACCTTTGTTCTTGTTTGCCATATTGCATAACAAATTGACACGTTCCAGGGTTTAAGCCACAGACATATTCAGCAGCCTTTCCTGCCTCCCACGGATAGGAATGCTAAGGAACTCTTACATCTTTGGCTTTCCTACAGGGAGTAGTAATGGAAGTTTCCAATGAATGAAGCAAGGAAAGAAGATAAATCATGATGGAAAATAGGAGAATAGGATTTAAGTCCCAAATCGGAATAATAAAACTAAACTGATTGGTAAAGTCCAAACAATGTATCTGCTCTATTGCATGGAGGTCTCCTTTGTGACCCGGATTATGTCAGTACAACTCTATAGGGTCTTCACATGTACCTATGAAGAAAGTATCTTCCACTTCTGTTCTGTCTGGGGCAACGTCCTTGGAATTTGTGTCCATTTTTGTTTCTTTTTCTTTCACACGCTACAGAATCCTTGAAGGAGTGTTTTAGGATGAGAACAAACTGCGAATGGAAAACCAGAAATCACATTATTAGAGAAAGCTTTAAGAGCGTCTACGATATAAGGTTCTAGTTTGTGCATAAATATTTGAACCCATTATATTGTGCAGAGATGCCAATTAAAATAATTTTCTGAACACAAAGGGGAAAAAACATTTTTAAAAATTTATGTATATATGTATTTATTTTTGCCCTGGTGTGGGTATTACCTTTTTCTAAGGAAGCGCTTAATGGCTTGCATAATAGCTTGCCTCTGGAAACCCTATGAACCTGGAGAAAGGATGAAAGTCACACAAGTGTTGAGGACTTTCATTCATAGAGTCACTATGAGTCTTCTACGACTTGATGGCACTTAACAACAACAACACCAACATAGAAAGAGATCAGTTGGCCTAGTGAAGAGAAAGTGATGCTATCAAGCCAAAGGTGGATGACTTCTAATCCATGGCCCTCGGGCCTGTTTTTCATTGTTTTTGGTCAAACATTCTTCTAGGTCATGTAACCCTGGTCTGTCCACTTGCCATACAGAGGTAACTTGTGGTTGCTGTGAAACTGAACACTGTGACACTGGTGTGTCAAATGCGTTAATGGTTACCCATGTCGGACACTGTTTGGTGGAGCTCCCCTTGAAATCCACTTCCATAATAGCTTGCCTCCGGAAACCCTGTGAACCTGGAGAAAGGACGAAATTCACACAAGTGTTGAGGACTTTCATTCATAGGGTCGCTATGAGTCGCCTACAACTCGACGGCACCTAACAACAACAACAACAAAGGGAGAGCTGGTGGTCTAATGACAAGAAACTACGCTGCAATTCCAATAGGCATGCAGTCCAAGGCCACCAGCTGCTCTGTGGGAGAAGGCTAGGCAATGCAATTAACTGCCTCTGAAAACCCACTGGAAGGGGCATCTATGGTTCAGTTCCAACTCTATGGGACACAACAGCAACAATTAATATACCTTTCTTCTATCTATTATCCAATGCTTTCTCTAACAACTAAGTACATCTTTCTGCGGGCCCATATCCTGTGTTTTTGAGGGGCTAAACATGCGTGTGTAGCAAAACTTCTTGTCACATCGTTCGTGCACGTTATCAGGAGGGGGTGGGTCCTTGGAAAAAGGCATTATGCTTGGAAAGGTAGAGGATTAGAAAGAAAGAAAGACTCTTAATGAGATGGACTTGCACCAGAGGCTTGAGCACAGCAGAAATAATGAGGATGGTGCAGGATAGAGCAGGATTCCCAGCCATTGTTTATAGGTTTGCTATGCAGGAGTGGCATCCACTTCAGAAACAGCTTGCATTCAGAAACCCTATGAACCTGGAGAAAGGATGAAAGTCATGCAAATGTTGAAGGCTTTCATTCCTAGGGTCGTTATAAGTTGTCTACGATTCGATGGCACTTAAAAACAACAACATGAGCTGTAGAGATACAACTTTCTCCAGAATATACCTTTTTTCCTGTCCACCGTTCTCTATTGCGTATCTTAGTCCACTGAAAAGCACAGGATACTTATGTGAAAATAGTTTTTTACTCAAATCCCTAGTTGTTTTGCCATTGAGTCCTAACTGACCCATAGCTGACGCTCCAGCAGGTTTTCATAGGCCATGAATCGCACAGGAGGAGATTGCCCACCTTCTCTCCATGGAGCATCTGGTGGATTCAAATCCTGAACTTTTGGGATTGCAGTGCAGCTTCTTACCACTAAGGCACCAGAGCTCCCCCGTTGTTGCTTGCCTTTGAGTTGGAACTAACCCATAGCTGACCTTCCAGTGGGTTCCAGAGGCAGTAAATGGTCATATGAGAGGAGATTGCCTATCCTTCTCCCACGGAGCTTCTAGTGGATTTGAACCACGTGCATTCATAATTGCAGCACAGCTTCTTACCACTAGGTCACAAGAGCTTCTTCAGAGCTCCCTAGAGGGATGCCACATTTCTGACCCAAGGAGGTGAGCTATTTTATACAGTGTTCAGTCCTTGCCTCTGAGCCTGTATAGTTGTTACCAGAGAAGGGAAGAGCTATATGTCAGAGTTCTGGAATTTCTCCCCATTAAAATTAACTTTGCAAGTACCAGTTTACAAGACCTGAAATTCATGACCAGAAGTGAAACAAAAGTACAGGTAGGCATCTTGCTAAGCAAGCTTTCAAATAAATTTTTGTGTGACTAAAAAAATTTATTCTAATTACACCACTTTGTCTTGTTTCTTGGAAAGAATACAAGATCTGATTGGTCACATTTTCCTCACTGAGTATTCAGGAACAAAGCAGGACAATACTTGTTACAGCAACAGGGATGGGAAGGCACAGATTTCCTGACATCAAGTACTGCAAAATCAATATAAAGATGAACATCCACGCAACTCAGGTAGTAAAAGGAAAAAAGCAAATAAATATTGTCCCTTCTTGCCACCTGGCTGGCACCACACAGAAGAAGCCATCAATAATTGAGTCAGGCCCTGCAGAGGAGCTGAGAAAACACCCACCAGGGTTAGGTTTCTCCAGTTCATTTCCTCGATAGGGATCTCAAATATCTTCTCTTCTGTGTCAGAGGAGTGTAGCCACAGGGGCCTTGATGAAGAGTGGCAGAGAGAAGACCCTGGAGCTGGAAAGGAGGAAGGTCCACTGAGAGCACAATTACTTCTCTTTCTGTGTGCATTCTCCTGCCTTCAGAGTTAAGGCAGTGCTTTCCATTTAAAATGCTTTCCATTCTAATTCTGTACACATAGCAAAATCCTTACTAAAATGCATAAATCAGGTATTTTAGGAAGACAGTGTTTCTTGGAAATACATCATCTCAGGCATTTAATATTAACTCATTCAATCTTCACAATTCTAGTATGTACATTGTTGTTGTTGGGTGATGTCTGGTCAACTACAACTCACAACAACTCTATGAATAAAACATTGGAATCCTGCCCTATCCTGGGCCATCCTGAATGTCTCTGATATATTCAAATCCATTGATAAAATCATGATGTCAGTCCCTCTCATTGAGGGTCTCCCTTTGTTTCTCTGACTCTACCTTTCCAAGCATGATTCTCCCACCCCCCTCAAGGAAAGGTCTCTTCTGAGCATGTCCAAAGTATCTGAGACATTTCACTATACTTGCATCTAAAGACTACTTTTTTGCAGTCCATGGCATTTTTTACACTCTTTGTCAATCCAAAGATACCAATATTTCTTCAGCTATCTTTTAGACACTGACTAACTTTCAGATGCATAGGAAGCAATTTAAAATATCATGGACCAGGTGCTTAGTCTTTAAATGGATATCCTTGTTCTTTAACACTTTGAAGAAGTCCTTAATGGCAGATTTCCCCAAAGCGACACACATCTTTTGATTTGTAGTTTGCTTCTGCCATAAATGTTGATTGCGGATTCAAGTAAAATTAAATCCTTGACAACATCAACCTTTTTTCCATCTATCGTGGGGTTGCCTGTTGAGGTGCTAGTGAAGATTTTTGTTTTCTTCACCACAACAAGATAAAGGTAAATAATCCAATAGAAAAATGGGCACAGGATATGAACAGGCACTTCACCGAAGACGACATTCAGATGGCTAACAAGCACATGAAGAAATGCTCAAAATCCCTAGCCCTAAGAGAGATGCAAATTAAAACAACTATGAGATATCATCTCACCCCAGTCAAAATAGCAAAATTTAACAGAACATCAAGCAACAAATGCTGGTGAGGTTGTGGAGAAACTGGAACCCTGATTCACTGTTGGTGGGAGTGTAAAACGGTACAACCCCTGTGGAAAGCAGTATGGCGCTTTCTCAAAAAGTTGCAAATAGAGATACCATTTGACCCAGCAATTCCACTACTGGGAATATACCCTGAAGAGACCATAGCTGACATCCAAGCAGATATATGCACACCCACGTTTATTGCAGATTTATTCACAATAGCAAGGAGTTGGAAACAACCTAAGTGCCCATCAGCAAACGAATGGCTAGAGAAGCTGTGGTATATTCACACAATGGAATACTATGCTGCATTAAAAAATAAGGAACTCATGCAATATTATTCAAAATGGTTGACTCTGGAGAACATTATGCTGAGTGAAATATCCCAGTCACAAAAGGACAAATATTACATGATGCCACTGTTGTAGAATGGGACTGTCCTTGGGGTTGGGGAGAGACTGAGTAAGATGGGTTCAATAATGTATACTGCACTGAAACAGAGGAGGGAGAAAACTGTTTAAAAGAGATATATGACTAGGTACTTCTGTCATCACAGGAGTCTAGAGCGACGGCTACATGGTGGAGGGGACCTGGGGGAGGGTTTGTAAAACAATGAAAGAATCCTTTCTTTTACTTTTCCATAATTTTTGACTCATGTACTTATAACTTGTTAGTCAAATTTGTGTCTTCTAGGTTGCAACACCCCCATGATACATCTTCAAGGATATGAACATGTACGGCCAAGCACAATCAATAAGAGTGCATCTAAATTCCAAAATCAATCTCCATAATAGTCTATGTGTTTCCTACTGCCAAAGGGGCCCTTCAGAGTAGTGAGAGAAGATCTTCACCCTGAAACCCACAGCGTCCCTTTTCAGCAGGAAGTAGCTAAGAGAATACGCCATCCCCTTTTCCTTATGAATCAGGGTGAAGTCTCTCTCAGGGAGGAGTGATAGGGAATGGCAAAGGACACACCGACAAAGGAGATTAATCAGAACTGACTTTTGACAAGCACTGCGGCAATTGGACAATTAAAACAGACATTCGGATGGAGGGGAAGAAGAACAAACTGGGGAGGAGGGTGGAGAGAATGGTGCGGCAATGAAGGAGTGAAATCCCAGAATCCCTGTGAATGTTCATTGAAACTAATAAAATTTAATAGTAATTAAAAAAAAAGATTTTTGTTTTCTTAATGTTGAGATGTAATCCGTATTGAAGGCTATAGAGTCTTCGATTGTCTTTCGTAAGTCTACTTCACTTTCTGCAAGCAAGGCTATACCTTCTGTGTAATACAGATTTTTGATGAGTCATCTTCTAATCCTACAGCCAAATTCTTCTTCATATAGTCCAGTTTTGAATGATTTTCTCAGCATACAGTTATTAAATAGGTGTGAAGAAAGGATACAACCCTGACTCACATTATTTTAGTGTTTCCTTGTTCTGTCTGGAAAGCTTTTTCTTGGTCTACACAGGTTTCATGTAAGCACAATTAAGTGTTCTGAGATTCCCATTCTTCTCAATATTATCTGTGTTTGTTATAACCCAAGTAGTCAAATGTCTTCACTTTGTCAATAAAACACAAGAGAACATCCTCTATGGTGCTTTGGTGACATAGTAAGGAATTGCACAGTCAACCCAAAGGTACGCAGTTTAAACCCACCTCTGCTCCACAAGAGAAAGAGGGATAATCTCCCATGTAACTTTATGCCTCTGAAAATCTGCTGGAGGGTCAGCTTTGCGTCTATTCCAACTCAGTGATACACAGCAAGCAAATGTGTTTCTCGTATTCTCTGCTTCCAGCCAAGATCCGTCTGACATCAGCAAGGATAGATCCTGTTCCATGGCCCTTCTGCATCCAGCTTTAATTTCTGCCAGTTCCCTGTCTATGTTACTGATCTGATCTTGTCATTTAAAAATAATCTTCAGGAAGATTTTATTTGCATGGGATATTTATGATGTTGTTTGATAATGTCTAAATTCTGTTTTATCTCCTTTTTTTTTAAATGGAAACAAATATGGATCTCTTCCGGTCAGTTAGTTCTGGTCTTGACATAAGGTAATGAGCATGTCCAGGACTGTGGCTGTTTGTGGAAACACCTCAGTTGGTATTCCATCAGTTCCTGGCGTCTCCTCCCTTCCCCAAACTAAGCAGGTACATTATTTTTCCCATCTTATAAGGGACTGCATAAAATTAAGGAAACATGACTCGCCAAGGGATCGATGGGCAGTTGTGTAGTAGGACTTACATTGAGTTCAAAGTCCATTTCTTTACACAACTTTAGTTTTTTGGGTTTTTTTAAATTAAATTTTATTAGTTTTAATGAACATTTACAACAACTTTAGTTTTATATCACTCTTTCTTTCTTTCTTCACTACTTCCCATTTCAAGTCACCAACTCAGACATACCTGCTAGAAATGACAGATCAGCGAGGGTGCCCTTTCCATCTACGAGATCTTCACAGCTTATGCTTTGAATTTACATTTTATAACCTTTGCTCTCCAGCAGCCTTGTTCTCTGGGATCTCTTAAACTGCTTCCAATACAGGCTGAACCTCTATTTTGGACTTTGCATGGAGCTCTTTTCACGCCCCTCTGACTATTTTACAGAAAAGGGGATCTCAGTGTGCCCTCACTTTATAGAGAATAGACAGAATTTGCCATATGCTATACTATCCTACTGCCCTTCAAGGAAACAACAGTCATTTTGCTGTGGCTATGTAGGCTCTAGAAGCCAATCAAGTTGAGCTCTTTTTCCAAAGCCTATGCTCTAAGTGTCAGGTATTTGATAGAAATTCAACTCATTCCTTTCCACAATTGTTTTCTGAATGCCCACTCTGTTAGCACAGATGTTGTCATCTGCTTGGAGACAAAGCAAAGGACAAGGTTTCCTGCTTCTCCATCAGAGCTCACTTTGGAAACTAGCTTTTCATGGACTCCAATTGCCTGTTCCCACTATTCACAGGAGAAATCCAAAGCCTTGGAGCCTTGGACACTAGAACAAGGTGTTCCTTTGAGCAACTGGATTTCCACTTCTATCGTGTAGCCCAGAAGGCTCTAAACTTTCCCGTGGAATTTCATCTCAGTAAACTAAAACCCAGCCTCATGACCTGGACTTACGAAGTCTGTGATCTGGCTCTTGTCCATCTCTTACACTCGGTCTGCACATGACCAGATGATTCTGCTCTCAGCTTGTTGGTCATCTCTGTGTTTGGGTTTTACCGTTCACAGCCAAGACTCATTCTCATTGCCATCGAGTTGGAAGCAACTCAGAGCTGACCCTCCAGGGAGTTTTCAGAGGCTGGAAATGGCACGAGATTGCAATTGCTGATCTTTCTCCCTCAGAGCTGCCAGAAGATTTAAACCACCAGAGAGGCAGCCTTGTGGGTTAGCAGCTGCGCTACCTACAAACTGTCCCATCAGAGCTCGCTAACCAGGAAACACAGAGTGGATGACTGGTTTACTTGAATTTGCTGCAATTACTGCCTCCCGTCCTTCTTGGTCAACCCAAAGCCCTGGCAAAACTAGAGCCCTGCCTTTGCTCTGACTTCAGCTCAGTGTGTCTCTTGCTCAGAACAGGAGTGCTGACTGTTATGGACTCTCTTTTATAAGGATATTTGTACAGTAAACAACCTTTGAAAATACAGTGTCTCTCCCCAGAGCAAAGAGCAGGTTTGTTTATGACCCTAGAAAACAGCGCAATGATTTGCTCTGAACCAAAGGACAGTCACACTCACTGCCCATTTAGACAATGTTTGGTTTTCCTTGACATAAGGCTTCTCTCCGGTAATCTATCCAAGAGTGTAGATGTTACCCGGTTCTCTTCATATCACCCTATGTGAACTGAGGCTTGAGAAACTGGCACCAAAAAAATGTGGATATTGTAGCAACTTCTATTGCTGTGATTAAATAAAGTCCTCTGTTTCTTACCCAGGAGTCATAAATTTTCTACTAGCATTCGTGAAACAACAGCAGGTTCATTAGTTAGCTTGGTGCAAGGTACAGTCTCAAACCCTTCATAGATCTTGACACATGCAGTCAAGCCTGCTTTAAATGAGGCAGCTTCGCATTACGCATGTTTGCAACATTCAGAGATAACGCAGGGTTACACCACCTCTGGAGTCTATGCTATGTCTGGGGTATCAAATCACATGGGAGTTTATTTAGAAGCTGGCATAATACTATTTGAGGTCGCAAAAGAGAACCTCATTACTGGTGCAATGTTTATAAACAGACATTGTCAATTTTGCACTGTCTTCATAAAAAGAGTGAGGCTGATTAGGCCCCTTGTACTATTTTGTGCTGTGTGGGTCACATCACTGCCACCACCTCCATGCACTGGGCAGCACTGTAAGACTGCCTTTCGACAGTCCTGACTGCGCAGCCTGAATAGAGCAGGGACTGGGGGGTGGAGGTGACCTTGTGCAACACGCTTGTGAATCCTAAGATTTTACAGTTTGCTGTTATGACTTTATACTAAAGAGATTTTCAACACTAAAGATAACATATAAATCATTATATTAACAGGGAGGGCTGATGACTTAGTGGTAAGCAGTTGTGCTGCCAACCCAAAGGTACACAGTTTGAATCCATCAGCTGCTCCATGGAAGAAAGATGGATTATTTCTCCCAAGCAATTAAATGCCTCTGAAAAGCCTCTGGAGAGTCAACCACGAGTTGGCTCTGACTGGATGGTATACAGCAGCAACAACAACATTATCCTGATAAAAATAAGTCACAGTATCACATAAAAATAAAGACCATTTCAGGGCCGTCTAAACATTTCCAATATTAGCTCACTCAGCATTTCTTAAGCTCAAGGAACTGAAGAACAAATTCAAACCTCGAGTTGCTATAATCAAGGATGCTTTGGGCAGAATATTAAATGTTCCAGGAAGTATTAAAAGAAGATGGAAGGAATACACTGAGTCATTGTATAGAAAGGAATTGGCAGATACAGAAGAATTTAATGAAATAACATATGAGCATGAGCCTATGG
>NW_006399771.1:308088-312568 GCF_000299155.1 Elephantulus edwardii
ACAACAACAACAACAACTCCTATTTCTCTTATAGGGTGTTCTGGTGGCTCAGAGTTAAGCAATTTCTCTGCCAATCCAAAGGAACCTGGTTTGAATGCACCAGATTCTCCCTGGGAGAAAAATGAGCATTCTCCTCCCATGTGAATTACTGTCTCTGAAAACCCAGTGGAGGGTCAGCTATGAGTCCTTTCTGACACAGCAGTACATAGTAACAAAAAAGTCTTCCTCCTATATAAAGTAGGCGAGATAAAACTTGGGGTGACCCACATCCGTCAGTGTAAAACTGTTGTCCGTTGTCCACAGGGTGATTCTTAGACAAAAATTGCTAAGTGTCTTCCAAGGTGCTTTTAGGTAGGCTCAAACACCTAACCTTTCAGTTAACACACAAAGGCATTGACAATTTGCACCACTCACAGACTTCTAAAAAGACTACCTTCCTTTGTGAAAGGACAAAAAAGAAAAAAAAAAAATTCGATAATTTGGCAGAAAACAAAACAGGGTAAAGAAAAGTATTTTGCTTTCTTCTTTATTTAAATTTAGCCACTCATTAAAAAAAATATTGTCTTTCTACCTATTGGGTAATGAAATATGAGGTATCATCTCTACCTTTATGTAATTTGCCATCTTATTCAGGAGATGACTTATACACAAGTACGAGTAAAAATAGAAGTGAGACATGTTGTAAAAGAGGTGGGAATTCAGAGCAAGGCCACATTTCAAGTAAGGTCGCACTGAACTTGGACATGAGAAGAAAGGGGAAGGCCAGGCAGTGGACATCATGCTATGAGGGGGTGCGTCTGCCTGCTGGAGGGTCACCAAGGAATAACTAAGTGCTGGGCAATAGACTTGTGCTGGTAAGATTTGGCACATGCAGTGTGGAGCCAGACTGAAGAAGCTCTTAAATGCCTAAGAACTGTGGACAAGCTACTGGTTATTGGGAAGTGTGTGTAAGATCAAGTAACTAATTTGAGAAGGAAATGGTGGCAGGTGAGCGAATAGGAAAATTTTGGAAGGAAAAAGGCAAGCACAGAAGAAATGGAACAAGGCAGGCCAGAATCCAGGGTGTACAGAAATTGTCCTGCCTCAGGAAGCCCTCCTTACTCTGGTCAGAGGCGGAGGTGTGAATCCCACCTGTTTTCTGGAGGAGGAGGAGTTAACAGCCTCCTTCCCCAACCCTTCCCACTTCAGAGCAGGGATACAGAAGAATAGCTGAAGCAATCTTGCCATTTTAGTGAAGTCTAAAGTCACACTTGTAGTGTGTGGGCTTTATTATTACTTTGCTGGGCATACATGAGCACTGCAATCTCTGAGACTTCTGAAGGGATTACTATGGTTATTCACAAGTCTGAACTTTGAGCAACTGATGTGAAGCCCTTAAGATTAGGCAGCAACTCAATGTCCCTGGCTAGGAACCAGATGCCGTTGAGTCGGTTGGGCCTCGTGGTGGCCCCAGCTGTGCTGGAGGACCGTGCTTGGTCCCCCAGACCTGTTGGAAATCCCTCTGGATGCACTTGAGCCCCCAGCTTTTTGGTCGGCAGCCAGGTGTGTTATCATTTGAACCACTGAGTGGAAAGAAGAGGAAAAAAAAAAAAACAGACAAACTTACTTGTTAGACAGAACTAAGGAAGATCTTGTCCAAAAATTTGTTTGAGGTGGTCTGAAATACTGTAAACTGACCTCATGTATAATTCTACCCTAATGTGGACACAAGCCCCAGAATCTGCACTGAGTGGAGAGAGAGAGAGAAAGAAAGAAAGAGGAGAGAGAGAGAAGGCTTATCACTTTCAGGAGTCAATTAGGCTGCTCAACATACTAATTACTTAGCTTGTATCAGCAAATAAAAAGTAGGACAAGGGTCAGGAGATATACACACTTGCATAATACTCAAAAAAGAGACTGAAAGCGAGCCGAGTTCACTCTCTTTCTCTCAGGCCTCATCCTGCCTCAGCTTTCCTGTCCCATTGGCCCTGAAATGCCACGAAGGTGGTTCACTCAGGTCTGTCAAAGCCCAAGGCTGGGTGGCAACCAGGAAATGGGTTCTCCTTCCTGAACTCAAAACAAGGTGAACCGGAATCTCCTCCTTCAAACCCTGCCCTTACCTTGGCCTGCACACAGGTATTCTGTGAACATCCCTCTGCGCTTTTAAAAAAGCCGATTACAGATAGGTGCCCATGTACATGGTTGTCTTAGCAGGAAGTGTGCTGGTGGAAAGTTCTAACATTGTAAGCAGTCCGAGTTAAGAGATAAATGGCACAGCTCTTCTTTGAACCATTTGCCTCTGCCCATGAAGACAATTTGTCATTTAGAAACCAAAGCAGTTTGACCCTGACCTATTCCTAAAACCCTTCTGGAGAGTCAGCTATGAGCTGGTTCTGACTTGAAAGAAAGCACACAACAGCCAAACAGTATAAGAGCGCTCTAGTGTCCTAGTGGCAAGAAATTGTACTGCCAACGTAAAAGCAGGTTTTTTGACTCTACAAGCTGGTCCAAGGGAGAAAGATAGAAAATCCCATCCTTGGGACTTACGGCCTCTGAGACACTGCTGGCGAGTCAGCTACAGGTCAGTTCCGACTCCATGGCACATAACAATAACAGCAACAGCAACAACAAAACTGTATGTTCACCCTGTCTTATGACTGAGGATCTTGCCAACCAGTCTTTAAATGCGGGCTTACTAAGATGGAATGGTGCAGGTTATTTGTAGAAAACAATTTCTTGTAAGAGTTTGTTAGGGAATAAACAGCTCAGAATTATGTGTGTGGTTACCAAAATAAGCTAGTGGGGAAAGGTGGGGTGGCACGTGATGCCGTGGCACAGTCACTGGCATTACTCTTTTCTAACACACATACTTCTAATCATGAGGGTCCTAGGTCAGAATGAGCAGATGACTCAGGAGAAATAGCATCTCACAGTGCTCAACATATGGCTTCACAAAAGTAGCGGAGAGAGTCAGAGAGGAGGTTAGGGTTTCTATGACCCTCAGCTAGGCGAGGCGATGCCTTGGAAAAGGACGTCATGCTTGAAAAAGATGAAGGGTCAGTGAAGGAGAGGAAGACCTCCAGCGAGATGGACTGACATGGATGACCTCAGCAACGGGTGTTAGTGTGTCTGAGATGGTGAGGACGGTGCAGATAGGGCAGGACTCACGTCAGCTGTTCCCAAGGTCATTATGAGTCATACTCGACTCAATGGCACCTAACAGCAACAACAACGGCAACATCTGCCAGTTGCCTCCTATACATCTGAAAGCTGGATGATGAGGAAGGCTGATGGAAGAAGCTTCCTTTGAGCTACGGCAATGCAGAAGAGTATTGAACACCCCACTTCAGAACCATGTAAGGGCTAATTTAGAAAATAATGAGTTTTGTAGGAGACTGGGGACATGAAAGCCTAAAGGACAAATCCAGTAGCCAATGTAGCATGAGCTCTCAGAGGCGTGGGTGTGGAATTTGATCAGTTAAGCCAGTGGGATTCCTTCTACTACACCATGACCTCCGTCTGAGGTAATTCGGGTCTGGACTTCCCTGGGGCTGCACACCAGCAGCTTGCTTCTCACTTACCCACTTACTATGTGGCTTTCACTCACCAGATTTACACCCCGCAGCGATATGGTAAGCAGAGTTTTACATGCTTCCTCTCAAATGAGAAGGCTAAGTGCTGTGGTGAGCTCAAAATAACTCCTCCAGCCAGAACGCTGTGGCTAAGATCCCCTCTGGGCCTCCCTTCTGTTGTCACAGAGCACAGCCAAAGGAATGTGATATGCTGGGCCCCCATTCTGGTTCAACTAGTATCTCGCTGGGTTCCTGCAGGAATCCTGGCAGCACAATGAGGACATCACAACTTGACGTCCAAGGGAAGTCTGCCCTACTTTTATGCTGCGACTGATTCCTGAAGGCCCTGGAAACAAAGTAAGCTACTCCAAATAAATCCCTGAAGATCTCTGGGCATGGAATATCTTAAATTTGGATCAATTTGGGTGAAATTAGCTCTGTTGACCTTGTGGGGTAAGGAGCTGGCCTGCTAACTCTAGGGTGTGCACTTTTATTTAATCCACCAACTGCTCTGAGGGAGAAATGTGGACATTTTCCTCCTGTGTTCACAGCCCCTGAAGACCCACTGGAGTGTCAGCCAAGAGTCAGTTCCAGCTCATAACGATGACAACAGGGGAAAGAGCTAGATAGGGACGCATGAAGCCGACCCTACTCACTCTATGTCTCTGTAGGTCCTAGTTCTAACACACAGGAAAAACAAACCCAAGAATTGGGGTTCAGAACATTTTTTTGCCAACCATTCAGGGACATACCAGTCCCCTTGGATTGCTAGTCCACTGGGTCTACATAACAGCTAGGCCATCTAGGGTCAGAAAACAAGGATGAACAGGCATCCCAGAGACTTATTCTTCCCGTGGAAAGGGTATCTCAGGCTAAAATGAACACCTCTTTATTAAGACCCCAAAGAGTTTTGTTCAAATTAGGCTTTT
>NW_006399771.1:312668-333656 GCF_000299155.1 Elephantulus edwardii
TTTTTTCACATAACACCAAATATCTGAACCTGTGGTTAATCATTTTTTTTTAAAAATTATACTAGTTTATTTACAAAATTCAAATACATTGGTTTTTCAAACCAGATTTGTTGTCATTTCTCATCTTTCCTGTGTTATCACCTGGGTGTGTCCCCACAGGCCTTCACTGGCTTCTTGTCCAAGGCATAGTCCTCCACCTGCTGTCAGGAATGCTAAGCTCCTCAAGTCTCCATTAGCCTTCTCCTACTTTGAGTCAGCTGAGAGGCCCATCCCTTCTTCACCCTGCCACTCGATAGCTAGCAGAAAGAGCAGGAGATAAAAGACTTTGCATCTTGGCCTTTTCATGCCAAGTGACTTTCAACAAGTCTCCTAAGTCTTAAGTTTTTTACAATATGAGGGTCTAGGCAATCACTGTAAAAGGACTTTGTGCACCAAGAAAACTGGATAGATGTGCACATGTATACGTCCTTGTTAAGTATGGTATAAAATAAGTGTGTTTGGGAAGGAGGCATGCATAATGGAGTCATGGCCAAAGAAGAAAAGAGGGAGCAGCCACTGCCCTTTCCAAAAGGGGAAAATAAAAATATCCCCCACCTCACTCCACCAATGTAGCAAAAGACTGTTTCAGGCTTCCTTCACTGGAGACAGAGCTACGGAAGAGTTCATGCAGGTCAATCATTAGATTTAATCTGTATTCCAGCAAGATCATTCTGGTTGCTACGTCCAAGCCTGGATTGGAGCTGTGCTGGAGTGGAGACAGGGAGACTCATCAGAAACTGTTGTAGCGATCTGCATGAAGCATGGTCAGGGCTTTGGTGGTAGTTTTGGGGTGTACATATGGGACTAGCCAGTAGATTGTGTACAGGATGTGAATGCAAGGAAGAATCAAGAATGTCTTAAGTGTCTGCTGGAATAGGTAGACATTTATTGTTATGGGCCATTGAGTGAGAATCAATTCATCCGACCTTTCAGTGGGTTTTTAGAGGCTGTAAATCACATGGAAGGAGATTGTCCATATTTCTCCCTTAGAGTAGTTGGTGGATTTGAACTGTCTGCCTTTGGATTGGCAGTGCTACCCCCTTAACTTCTAGGCCACCAAAGCTTTTAGGCATTTATTAGACATGGTAAAGGCTGGAACAGCAAGGAGGGTATACTTGTGATGAAATAAGACCAAAAAAAAATTAAGTTTGGGATATGAGAGGTTTATAGGAAGCGTGCAGTACTCCTGAGGACAAGTGCAAGAATTGTCTAGAAAGCGATTCTTGAGCATGCCTGTGCATTGCCAATCAGACACTTGGTCATCATACTGAAACGCAAACTCATTGTGGTCCAATTGAGCAGAATTACCTCTCAGGGGGTCCAAGACTATCCTTTGTATGAAACCAGACTCTTAGATCTTTCTCCTGCAGAGAAGTTAGTGGGTTCGAACTACCAGCCTTTCATTTAACAGTTAGAACACTTTAACCACTACCACCCAAGCAGATACATGCACACTCATGTTTATTGCAGCTTTGTTCACGATAGCAAGGAGTTGGAAACAACCTAAGTGCCCATCAACAAACGAATGGATAGAGAAACTCTGGTATATTCACACAATGGAATACTATGCAGCATTGAAAAACAAAGAACTTATGAAATATTATACAAAATGGATGACCCTGAAGTACATTATGGTGAGTGAAATATCTCAGTCACAAAAGGACAAATATTGCATAGTGCCACTGTTATAAAATGGGACTGACATCGGGGTGGGGGGGAGAGAGAGAAAGATGGGATAAATTATGAATACTGCATTGAAACAGACAAGGGATAGAACTGATTAAAAGCAGTATATGATTAGGTAGTATTATCATAACAAGAGTCCAGAATGAAGGCTGCATAGTGGAGTGGACTCAGGGGAGGGAGGGGATTGAATTTTTCTTTTCCTTTTTACTTTTCAAAAAGAAGAGTGAACTGGGGAGTGGGGGAGGGATGGGCAGGGAGAGAAATGCAACAATGAATGAATAGAAATCCAAAGTCTCTGTAAACGTGTTCATTAAAATTAATAATAAAAAATTAACTATAAGAAAAACCCAACAAACACTTTAACCACAGCACCATCATCCCTCCTTGTTGACACCCTACTTAAAGCCTTCGTTGGCTTCCTTTTGCCTAAAGTATGAGTTTTAAGCTGGTGAATACTTAGTTACTAGTCCAAAGTTTGGCTGTTTGAGTCTTCCTTTGGTTTGAGTCCATCTTAGAAGAGATGGTCCGGTTATCAGCTTCCAAAAAAATCAGCCAGTAAAAACGCTCTGGAAGATCCTCATGGCGTTCCTGCGTTGACTGACTCCAAGGACACTTGGTCAGATGCTTTAGAATCACATGCTCCCTCATTGAAATGTCCCCTCCTGCTCATCAATGAGGGTGGTTTCTTTCACAGGACACAGAATTGGCTCTTGGCATATTTGTCACACCTGCGACTTTTCCAGGCATTGCTTAGAAGAACCGTTAATTTTTTGTTTGCAAGAACTGTGCATCCCCATTGCTAGTCATTGGTTCCAACTCATAGTGACCCTATAGGACAGAATAGAGTTGCAAATGTCCCAACCTTGCTTGCTGAAAATGAGGAAGACTTGAAACGCATGCTGCAGAACTGATCAAGAATCACAGCCTTCAACATGGATTATATCTCAAGAGCTAGAAAACAAAACTCCTCATCAATAGATGGGCTGATAGACAACATCATGATAGATGGAGAAAGGATTTCAGTTGCAGGGATTTAATTTTGCTTGAATCGACAATCAACACCCTTGGTACCAGCAGTCAGGAGAGCAGGAGATATATTGCATTTGGAAAGTAAGCTTTCAAGGGCCTCTCCAAAATACTGAAGAGCAATAATGTCAGTTTGAAGACTAAGGGGTACCAGATTCAGGTCTTTCAATAATTTCCTGTCCATCTGAAAATTGGAAAATTAATAAAGACTACAGAAAAAGAACTGATGCCTTTGAGTTGTGGTATTAGAGAAGAATACAGAATATCTCATTAACTGCCAGAAGAACAAAGAGATGTTGTTGTTATGTGCCGTCAAGTCGCTTGTGACTCATAGTGACCCTATGTACAACAGCCCTAAATTCTGCTCTGTCCTGTGCCAGTTCACTGTGTCTGATACACCCATCCCAATTACCCCAGTCACTGAATCAATCCACCTCATAGAGGAACTTCCCCTCCTACGCCATCCCTCCACCCTCCCAAGCATGATGTCCCTCTCCAGTGACCGGTCCCTCCTTACAACATGTCCAAAGTATGTTAGATAGAGCCTCAGAATCCTTTAACCCTCTCCAGGATGAACCTGTTTGTTTTTCTAGCTGTCCATGGTACCCTCAATACTCTTCTCCAGCACCACAGATACATCTTGGAAAAAGTGAAGTGAAGCCAGAGTGCTCCTTGGAGGCAAGGATGATGAAATTTCGTGCATGTTGCTAGGAGATGCTATTTCTTGGAAAGGGACATCATGCTTGGAAAGGTGAAGGGTCAATGAAAGAGAGGAAGAGCCTCAATGAGATGGATTAACACAGTGACTGCAGCAATGCGCTCAAGTGTGTCAGAAATGATGAGGATGGCACAGGACAGGACAGGGTTCGTATGGTATTCATGAGATCACCATGAGCCATTCATGACTCAACTAAAAATAATAATAAGAGTTTACATTTTTTGTGAAAGCCATCTGTCATTTCTTTTTTTTTCTCACAGAGCAGCTAGTGGGTTCGAACCACTGAACCATGTATCAGTTAACCACTATGTCATCAGAGCTCCTTATAGTGTTGTCATTAGATGTCAGTTTCCAGCTCATAATGTCCTAATGTATACACTGCCTGGTCCCGCGCCATCATCACAACTGTTGCTCTGGGGTTTTCAGCCACCGTATCAATCTATCTCATTAATGAGCTTTCTCTTTTTCCACTGGCCTTTTCTTTACCAACCATGAATTCCTCCTTCAAGATATAATCCGTCAAAATTACATGAGAAGACATCTCCTCATTCTCCCTTCTAAGACGTGTTCTGTATGTACTTCTTCCAGGAAAAAATTGCCCTTTCAGCAGTCCACTGCAGGTTCAGTATCTTTTTGTTGGCACTGGAATTCAAACGGCATCACTTCCTTAACCTTCCTCACTTACTGTCCCGCTTTCACAGACACATAAAACAATTAAAAAGATCATAGCTTGGATTAAATGCACTTAATCTTCAAAGTGATATCTTTTTTTTTAACATTTAAAAGGATGTTTTGCAGCAGATTTGCCCAAATCAAGACATCATTTGAGCTCGTGACTGTTACGTCTATGGGTGTTCACTGTATATCCATGTAAAATGAAAGTGACAGCCAGCTCAATGGTGCTGAAGTAGGTACACACTGTACTGATAATACATATGTGTAGCAAAAAAAAAAACCCCACTCAGCATGAGTATGTATGTTTGTTGTTGTTGTTGTTGTTGTTATGTGCTGTCAGGTCACTTGTGACTCATATCGACCCTATGTACAACAGCCCTGAAACCTGCAATTCATCTCTTGATTTTCTGGCTGCTGGTACCAAGAGTGTTGATTGTGGAGCCAAACAAAGTAAAAGCTGTTAACAATCTCAATCTCTTCATCTATCATGATGCTGCCAACCGGCCCACTGGTGAGAATCTTTGTTTTCTTGATGTTGAGCTTCAATCCATACTGAAGGCTTCAGTCCTTGATCTTCTGCAGCAAGCGCTTCAGGTCCTCCTCAGTTTCAGCAGGCAGGGTTGTGTCGTTGGCATAACACAAGTTGTTAACCCATCTTCCTCCAATCCTAATGCCTCCTCACAGAACCCAGCCTCGCGGATAAATATGTATTTTTTTTTTTAAAAGAAAGTAGCAAGTGAGAGTCCCTCTCAATCTTCTCAGTGACCAGATTTGCTCTGAACTCAAGGTAGTATAACTGGTCGGGTTAGGAATCTGAAAGGGGTAGATCACACCCCTGAACTCCCAGCAAGCGACACTGAAACAGCCTGAAATGCTGAGAAGGTGTAGGACCTGTAGTGTTAGAGGGGAGAGGCTGTCACTGTGTCCTGCCCAACTAGCCGACTCGATAAAATGTAAGCAGGGCTTCATCGCCTGTAAGGATCTTCAGGGCCAGCAGGAGCCCAGAGACAGTCAGCAATCTGCCACTCTTCTGATTACTGACTTTCGGCTCTAAAAGCCAACATTTTCAGTTCTTTTAAAATAGAAGCACATGTAAACAATAAATAATAAAATTCTTCCAGTTCCAAAATATTTTCAGCAAAGAAAAAGAAAAAAAATCTCTCCCTCCTATCTCTGTCCTGCTGTCTCCCAGGGCAACCCCATCAGTAGATGCCTGGTTTCTTTCTAGAAACATAAGCTCTGTGCAATCCCACTCTTTCTTTTTATACACTGTTGTTGTTAAGTGCTGTCAAGTTGTAAAGGAGTTCTAGTTGACCCTCCAGTGGATTTCCAGAGGATGTAAAAGAAGCCCATCTTTCTCCTGCAGAACAGTGGGTAGATTCAAACCACCTGGCCTTTGGGTTGACAATGCAATTTCTTAAGCACTTGGTCCCTTTTTAGCACTAAAGGCATTGTATCTTTCATGCTGTCCTATATGACTTCTCTGCAGTTGTATCAAAGGCCCTTGATCCATCTACTGAGTGGAATAAATGTTAGGGAGTCACTTTGGTGCTTAGTGATTCTGGCCACAGTAGACAAAATGGCTTTGGGGACTGCTGGGGTGTTGTGAGGACCAGGGATTTTGTTCAATGCTAACAATGTGCACGTTGTTGTTATGTGCCATTGAGTTACCTGAGACTCACTGCGATCTCATACAACAGCTGTATACTTTGCTCAATCCTGAGCCAGTCTCATTGTCTCTGACAAACCTTCCCCCATGACGCCAGTTACTGCGTCAATCCATCTCATCTAGCGTCTTCCTCTCCTGTGCTGTCTTTCCACCCTTCCAAGTATGATGTCCTTCTCCAGGAACTGGTTCCTTCTGACCACATGTATGTGAGATGTAGTTTTAAGATCCTTGTCTCCAAGGAGCTTCTTGGTTTCACCCTCTCTAGGATGAACCTGTTTGTTCTCCTAGCAGTCCATGGTATGTACAATACTCTTTTCCAGCACCACAGCTCAAAGGCATCAATTCAAATACTTAACACAATTATTTCTTGATGAATCATGGAGGAAAGAGAAGACATGTGAGCAACAATAATACAATGCCCTCTGTTACAGTATCCTCTTTCTACACTCAGTGATCTAAATGAATCACACAAAACCAGATTTGAACTCATCCTTCTAAGCTAACCCACAATGGCCAAATTAATTAATTTTTCAAATGTGTATTAGACTTCTTGGGTACAAATGCCAACTCTACCACTAACTGTGTGTTTCTAAGCAAAGTTTGTTTTATAACCTGCATTTGTTTTATTCATTCATAAAATGGGATGAATTAATAGTATTTAACTCAGGATTTTAAATGAAGCAATATGGGTGGGATTGATTAGAACACTGCTGGGAAGATAAGCATTAAAAAGTCTTCATTTTTTTGAAACAACTATGAGCTATCATCTCACCCCACTAAGAATAGTAAAATTTAACAGAACAGCAAATGCAAAATGCTGGAGAGGTTGTGGAGAAACTGGAATCCTTATTCACTGTTGGTGGGAGTGTACAATGGTGCAGCCACTATAAAAGGCAGTATGGCACTTTCTCAAAAAGTTGCAAATAGAAATAGCATTTGACCCAGCAATTCCACTACTGGGAATTTACCCTAAAGAAACTATAAGTGCCACCCAAAAAGATATGTGCACATCCATGTTTATTGCGGCTTTGTTTGCAATAGCAAAGATCTGGAAACAACCCAAGTGCCCATCAACAAACAAATGGTTAGAGAAGCTCTAGTATATTCACACAAAGGAATACTATGAAGCATTGAAAAACAAGGAACTCATGAAATATTATGCAAAATGGGTGACCCTGAAGGTCATTATGCTGAGTGAAATATCTCAGTCACAGAAGGACAAATATTACATAGGACCACTGTTGTAAAACAGGACTGACATCAGGGTTGAGGGAAGACAGAAAAGGAGGGGAGGAATGATGTATACTGCATTGAAACAGATGAAGGAGAGAACTGTTTAAAAGGGGTATAAGAATGGGTATTCTTGACATTACAGAAGTCCAGAGTGAAGGATGCAAATTGGAGTGGACTTGGGGGGAGAGATTACCTAACAATGAAAGAGTTTTTCTTTTTCTTTTCAAGGAGAAAAGTGAATTAAGGGGGAGGGGGTGGGTAGGGAGAGAAGTGCAACAATGAAAGACTGGAAACCCTAAGGCTCTGTAAACTTTCATTAAAATTAATTTTAAAAATAAACTGTATGAATTTTAAAAAAAGAAGTCTTCATTTTTATTGTAAAGTGTTCTTTGGATGTGGAAGGGGAGATTGAAGGGAGATGATGCTGGTTCTTGAGGGACTTTCTAGTTAATTTTAGCAGTTTGAAATTTTCCTTTTGCATGGAGAATGAATAAACTCCACACAACTAAAGCAGAAAGCAAGAACAACAAAAGGCCTAAGAGTTCCTTCCTGCAATAGCCAGCTTTTGGCAAGTGTTTCATTCTGTTACAAATAAGATCACCAATTATGGCCAACTCAATGGCAACTAATAATAAAAAAAGAGTAGCACAAATGGCTAAATCTTGGCTACTAGTCTAAAGATTGGTCATTCAAAACCACCCAGAGGAGAATCAAAAGACAGGCCTAGCAATCTGCTGTCAAAAGGTCACAGCCTTGAAAACCCTCTGAGATGAATCTGCCCTGCACACGTGGGTGATTCTGAGTCAGAAGTGACTTGACCGCAGCTAATAACAACAAGAAGAGGTACAGGCTGGGGATGAGTGAGAGCTGGACTTAAATGCCAGAGTGGTATCAGCTGAGTGATGTCACCATTCTGAATCTACGTCTTCGACTAGACTCAGTTGTTTTAGGAATAGGCTGGGCTGATAGTCCTTTTCACAACACCCAGCTTAAAGGATAGGCGCCATATTGACTGGTGCTTTTTTTTTTGGCATTCAACAAATATTTCTTGAGTCTAAATAGCTTCCAATTTCTTAATGTACTGATTTCAGCAAACTAAGTACAGGCTTTCGTTCACTGAGGTCTCTGTGGTCATGGCTCTAAGAACATTACTCTAGTTGGCGCCACATCCCTAAAGTTTGATGCTCGCATCCCACTCATGGGAAGGAAACTTGAGCCATCTCCAGTTACTAATGGATGTTAAAACACTTCCAAAATCTTAAACTAACCACGCTGATTATAACTGGATTCAATGAAACATGCCAACTGGCACTTTTCTGGAAAAAAAAGACTTTCAGATTCAACAAATGTTGACAGAGTATGGGATGCTTTTAAAGTAAGAAGCAATGAACCACAGAGAGATAGGAAGAATGCTGCTACACTATGGGGATTGTAATCAATGGTATAAAACAAAATCTATACCGAATGATTGAATGAAGTAATAATTTGCTTTGTAAACTTTGCTCAAATAAAAATACAAAAAGATCCACTATATCTCCATAATAATACAAAATACAATGATTCTCAAGCATCCATTCACAGGTAAATGGACAAACAAAATTTAATGCATACATACCTATATGCAATAAAATATTATTTAGCCATATCATATAAAGGAATGAAGTCCTATGACATGAGTGAAACTTGAAAACATGCTGAGTGAATTAAGTCAGGCAAATTGCATGATCTCATAGATATGAAATATCTAGAGTAAGCAAATTCATAAAAACAAAAGCTTTTAGTGGCTAGCAGTGGCGAAGGGAAGAGGGAATGGGAATTACTGCTATAAGGTACTCAGTAAACCTTTTGTGGGGAGCTCTGTTGGTCTACTGGTAAGAAGATGTGCTATAATCCCAAAAGCACGTGGTTTAGATCCACCAGATGCTCTGGAGGACAAGGATGGGCAATCTTTTCCCATGTGATTTATTGCCTTTGAAAATCTGCTAAAACAATACCACCACAATTACCACCACCACCACCATCACCACTACCACCACCACCAACAACTCTTTTTGTGGAGAGCTCTGGGGCAGAGTACTGAATGTACCGTGGACTGCCAAGAAAACAAACAGAATTCATCGTAGAGAGGGTTAAACCAGGCTGCTCCTTGGAGGCAAGGATTCTGAAGCTTCGTCTGACATACTTTGGACATGTTGCAAGAAGGGACCGGTCCTTGGAGAGGGACATCATGCTGGGTAGAGTGGAGGGGCAGCGCAGGAGGGGAAGACCCTCTATGAGGTGGATTGATTCACTGACTGGGGTAAACGGGATGGGTGTGTCAGAGGCAATGAGATTGGCACGGGATAGAGCATGGTTTAGGGCTGTTGTACATAGGGTCGCTACGAGTTGCAAACGACTTGACGGCACATAACAACAGCAACAACTGGTGGATACACATCTTTGGCAGTTCAAATCCAGGAGCAACTCCTCAGGGGAAAAATGGGCAGTACCGTCCTGTTACACTTTACAGTCTTGGAAACCTGATGGACAGTTGCTATGAGTTGGAACAGATTCATTGAGAGTGAGTTTGAATTTTTTTAAACTGTTTTCAAATTGACAATAGTGATGGTAGCTAGCACATGATGGAAGTAATTAATGTCACTGAATTGTACACTTAAAAGTAGGTAAAATGGCGAACTTTTGTGAAATATAGAAATACATATACACGCACACATTATGTTGTTGTTGTTCATAGCCATCAGAATGTACATAATAAAAAGATAAAATTAAATATCGGTGAAATTGGAACCCTCATAACACCCTGGGTGAATGGAATGTCAAATGTTGTGGTCACTCTGGAAAGCAATCTGGTAGTTAATAAAAAATGATCCAGTAACTCCCTTCCATGGTATACTCAGGGCAATTTATGTCTACACATGAACAAATTTGTACACAATGAAAGTAATGAATGATGTTTATAATAGCATTATTCATAATAGGCATAATTTGGAAACAGTCTACATCTTCACCAAAAACTTCATGGTTGGAAACCCAAAATGTGACACATTCATATAATAGAATATTGCACTGATAAAAGACCACATGATCTAGACACCATTCATATGAAATGTGCCATTAATTTGATCTCCTCTTGTGGCAAATCTCATGTGACAGAGTAAAATTGCCCCCAAGAGTTTTCCGGACTATAAGAAGAAGCAAATTAATCATCAGTTTTCTCTTCTGAGAAGCCGCTAGGTGGATCTGAACAGCCAACCTTTCATTATCTGGCATTTTGTATTTATAACCATAGTAAAAGAATCTACTGTCCAACAATCTGGAATGTGAACAGCATACATCTGGCAGTAACAAACACTGGGTTCCAAGGTGAGAGTAAAGGTGTCTGTGATAGTTGTGTCAACTTAGCTGGGACATAACACTCAGTGGTTTGGCAGTAACAGAAGAACATGATTGTAGCGAGGTAATCATCCTGCATTTTGCATTCTTCTCCATTTTCACATAACGTTACATTTTCTGCAATGACTCAGTCTTTGAAATCTACCTAGGTTAATAAGTGAGAACAGGGTATAGGTTTAGTGGTTCTCTAGGAGAACTGATGCATTTGAGCTGTGATATTGGTGAATATTGAGCGGCCTGCCACCAGAATGAACAACTAAATTTTACGGAAAATACAATCAGAATACTCTTTAGAAGCAAGGTTTATAAGACGTAGGAGATATCATAAGGAAAGGTTTTTTTAAAAAAGAAGGTCTGAACAGGTTTGTCCTGGAGAGGGTGAAGCCAGGCTGCTCCTTGGAGGCAAGGATTCTGAAGCTTCGTCTGACATACTTTGGACATGTTGCAAGAAGGGACCGGTCCTTGGAGAGGGACGTCATGTTTGGGAGGGTGGAGGGACAGCTCAGGAGAGGAAGACCCTCTATGAGATGGATTGATTCAGTGACTGGGGTAATGGGGGTCAGTGTGTCGGAGATAGTGAGATTGGCACAGGATAGAGCAGAGTTTAGGGCTCTTGTACATAGGGTCACTATGAGTCGCAGATGACTCGATGGCACATAACAACAACAACAACAAAAACAACAACAATTAGGTTAGTGAAAATGTTCATTCAGTGAGATGAGTTGACACAATAGTCACAACAGGGGACTCAAATTATTGTGGTTGGGCAGTGTTCCACCTACTATACCGGGTATAATGTCTACAGTAAGAACTGACTCTCCAACACTCAACAACAAATGATTGGAGGGAAGAGGAATGGGCGATGAATGCTAATTTCTTTTTGGGTAATAAAAATATTCTGAAATTTACTGTAGTGATGATTGTACAACTCTACAAATATACTGAAAACCACTGTGGACTTTAAATACATGCATTTTGTGGTATTTAAAGTTACCTCCATAAAGTTGCTTTTAAAAGATTATATATGTTTTAACACATTAGGGGTAATTTTCTCTTTGACTCTACGTAAATAATCTGCTAAATACAATTTAAATTCTTCAGCAAGAATTTGAAATGATTTAGGTTTTCTTATGTAATTAGGGAGTTGCACTCCTTACCCAAAGTCATATGGTTCAAATCTACTCCATGGGAGAAAGACATACAATCTCTTCCTGTGTGATCAACTGTCTCTGAAAATCTGCTGGAGGGTCAGCTATGGAGTGGTTCTGATTTGATGATACTTAGCAACAACAACAAGATATTTTCTGTCTCTGTGGATTTGCCCTTTAGGATATTTTACATAAATATGTGGTCTTTGGTGACTAACTTCTTTTACCTAATAGTTCATCAGTATTGTTGTATAAATAGTACTTCATTGCTTTTCACTTAGGAATAATTTTCTCTAGTCCATAATGAACTCTATTCAGAGCATATTTTATTTATTCAGCAGTTGATATAATTTTGGGTTGTTTCCACCTTTTGGTTATTATGAATAAAGCTATTAAAACATTTGTTTATAAGTTTTTGGCTGGATATATATTTTCATTTATCTTGGATATATACCTAGGATAGGAATTGTTGTGTCAAATGTACTCATTCTGTAAGATCATAGTCACAAAATTAGTTCAGACGTCGTCCTTGGTAGGTGCCATTGAGTTAAGTGTGACTCACAGTAACCCTATGAATAGCCTACCTGAACCGTGCCCTATCCTGTGCCGTCCTTATCATCTCTGACCTTCTAGAGCCTATTGCTGAAGTCACTGAGTCAATTCAGCTCATTGGGGGGTCTATCATTAAGCAGAGATAAATCTCAGTATCTACAAGTTCCAGTTGTCTTCTGGTGAATTTCCTTCCATTCAGGGAACTCTACCATCTAAATAATCACATCTTTAGATATGGATACATGCAGTACAAACAACTCCACTTAACTACTTAATATGTGGGTGTAGTATTATTTTTAACAGGAGATAAACACTCAGTTATAGTAAGATATCTTAAAGGAGACCACTGACACAGAGTCATGCCTTATATATTTCCATCTCATTTCATAATAATTATACCTTGATATTTTCCTTTCAAAATAAGACGAGAGGAAGCAGATAATCACGTCCTCTTTGCCCTTCCTCATGTGCTTGACTGTTTTTCATGAAGGAAGCAAATTATTAATGATATGGACATTTCAGTGGTTCTGGCTCCCATACTCCAAGACTTAAGAGTAGTCATTAACCCAAAATACTTCACTGTTCTTAGAACTCTCCTATTATCTGGAGTCAGAGGAACAATCCAAAGGACATCAATTACTCCTTTGCTTCCCTTTCCCTTTTCCTGTCCATCCTACCATCTCTACCTCCTTTCTTTTTGTTTTTCACTAATAAGAATTAAATGCCATATTGTAGGTCAGGCTTTGCAAGGCCCTAGAAATTCTACAATAACCAAGTCTGAGGCAACACAGTGCACATGACACTATCCTCACTTCTAACACCAACTGCAGGCTTAGAAGTTCCCAAACCTGCCACCCCAACGTCTATAATTCACTGAAAGGACTCCAAGTTCTTTTATTTGTGGTGATAGTTCATTACAGGAAATGATACCTATTAAAAAGAGGAGAAAAGGTGCATGGAACAGAGTCAAGGGACAAACTGAACACAGAACATTCCCTGCCCTCTCCCTGTGGAATCAGGCTGTGTTACTATCCTGGGCTGTTGTTGTTGTTTGTTGTTATGTGCTGTTGAGTCGTTTAAGACTCATAGTGACCCTATGCACAACAGCCCTAAACCCTGCTCTATCTTGCACCAACCGCACTGCCTCTGACACACCCATCCCATTACCCCAGTCACCGAATCAATCCATCTCATAGAGGGTCTTCCCCTCCTGCACCGTCCCTCCACCCTCCCAAGCATGATGTCCCTCTCTCCAAGGACCCGTCCCTCCTGGCAACATGTCCAAAGTATGTCAGACGAAGCCCCAGAATCCTTGCCACCAAGGAATAGCTTGGTTTAATCCTCTTCAAGATGAATCTGTTTTCCTGGCAGCCCATGGTACATTCAGTACTCTTCTCCAGCACCACAGCTCAAAGGCATCAACTCTCCTTCTGTCCTCCCTAGTCATTGTCCAACTCTCTGATGCATAACAAGCAATTGCAAAGACCATGGCCTGTATCAGGCGCACCTTAGTCTCCAGAGAGACACCGTTGCTCCTGAGTACCTTAGAGAGGTCCCTAACAGCAGACTTTCCCATCGCGATACGCTTTTTGATTTCCTGACTGCTGGTGCCAAGAGTGTTGAGTGTGGAGCCGAGCAAACTGAAGCTGTGAACAATCTCAATTTCTTCGCCATCCATCCTGATGCTGCCAATTGGTCCAGTGGTGAGAATCTTTGGCTTGACAAGTAAACTACACATAGAAAATTGTCATTGATGAATGATAATATACATACATGGGCAACTGGAAATCAAGGAAGTTCACTTTGATCCTCAATGGTTAGGTTTTTCTTGAATCAGGCCTCTACTAGACAGGCATGACTGACTGTCCACACATTTGGTCTCAATCTTAGAGAAACCAAATGACATGACCAGATCTTCGCCCACATCACAATGTTGGTCTTTCTGGCCGGCCAGTTTCAACTCTAAATCATGTTGGTAGACTATTCCAGTATAGCTTAAGCTCCTGAGATAACAAAGGTCATTACATTTCAAGAATTTGGAGGTTATGTACCTATCAGACACTTAGAACAAAGGCTTGCCTTTACTACAAACGAAGATAGAAATCCTTCCTCATGGAGCTCATGGCTCTGAGAGAAAAGAGGGAGTAAGAAGTTCCTAAGACAAGTAATTAATGCTATGATTGAGGTATCCACAAGCCTTTGGGGGCAGAGGGGACAGTTCTCAACTCTGCTTGGATGGATATGAGGAAAGGTGTTTAAGTGTGAGAAAATCTACAGTATAGGTTTTAGTGTTTACGAGAACACAGTTAATCATCTACCTCCAAAACTGCTCTCCCTTTCTTTCTTCTTAATAGAGACCTCACTTTGTCTGGAGCTGCCCGTGTGCCTGTTCTAAGCAATGACTCATGCTTGATTCTGTCTCTATTGCCAGCCACACTCTATTGTGCCTTGTGATTCAGTTCTGGTAAAAGAAAACACAAACTTGTTAGAGAGCTTCTGAGAAGGCTTACTTCTCTAGTAAACTGGCGAGATCTGGCTGCTGTTAAGTCTTCCTATAGCCAGAGACCTATCTCACTTGTACAAGAATTTAAATTGTTAACAGGGAGGAAAAATGAAAGAGATTAACCTCTCAATGACCTCCCTATACTATTGTACCAATGCTGGACTAACAACCATAAACTGTCTTAATAATTAGAATAATAAAACATTAGAATAAAAGAAAATATAAAACATCCTATTCTAGGTCTATCTTTTATTTAAAAAAGCTTTTAAGAAATTGTGATTTCTTTCTATGAAGATGGCACCGAAAGCGAAGAAGGAAGCCCTTGCCCCTCCCAAAACTGAAGCCAAAGCAAAGGCATTAAAGGCTAAGAAGGGAGTCCTGAAGGGCGTCCACAGCCAAAAAAAAGAGAAGATCCACATGTCACCCACCTTCCATTGGGCCTAATATGCTGAGGCTCGGAAGGCAGGCAAATACCCCAGAAGAGCACCCCCAGGAGAAACATGCTTGACCGCTATGCAGTCAAGTCTCCCCTGACCGCTGAATCAGATATGAAGAAGAGAAAAGATAACAACACTTGTGTTCATTGTGGATGTCAAGATCAACAAGCACCAGATCAAACAAGCTGTAAAGAAGCTCTATGACATTGATAGGCCAAGGTCAACACCTTTGATTAGGTCTTTTGGAGAGAAGAAGGCCTATATTGGACTTGCTCCTGACTGTGATGCTTTGGATGTTACCAACAAAATTGGGATCATCTAAACTGTTTCCAGCTGGCTAATTCTAAATACAAATTTTTCTCACCATTAAAAAAAAAAGAAAGAAATAGTGATTTGAGTGGTTTCAATGCAATTGTTTTCCATTATACATAGTTCGCTTTCCACACTATTTCCAACATCCACACTGTAATTTGTGCTTTCCCTACCTTCATTTCTGTGATTTTCATTTCCACTGACCCTTCACTCCTACTTCTTCCTCCCTTCAGGTTCTTATCTCTAGGTGAATGTTGCTCTTTTAGCCTTACACAGTTGGTTATTCTAAGGAGTGAGCCCCTCCCTGTTATGTGCTATCAAGTCGACCATGATGCATAGTGACCCTATGCACAATAGGTCTGAGCCTTGCTCTGTCCTGAGCCAGTCTCACTGTCTCTGACACATCTACCCTCATTACCCCAGCTCCTGTGTCAACTCATCTTATCCGGGGTCTCCTTCTCTTGCACTGTCTCTCCCCCCTTCCAAGCATGATGTCCCTGGTGTTATTGTCACTTTATAGACCTATGGTTTGGGCTGACAGTTGACTCCCGGGAGTGAGTTTGATTTCAGATTAGAAGGGCCATTTGGACAAGAACAAACTGGGAGTAGGGTAGAGAGAATGGTGCAGCGGTGAATGAATGGAAACCCCAAATCTCTGTAAATGTTTATGAAAATTAATAAAATATAATGATAGAGAAAAAAAAAGAAGGGCCATAGTCTTGTGGGTTTTCCCAGTCTCTAGGGTCCTAGTGATAAAGAACTGTTTTGCTGCCTCCGAAAACCCATTGGAGGGTCAGCCATGAGTTGATTATGACTCAACAGTATACACTACACTGGACCAGAAAGCCAAGCCTTTTGGAAAATATCACTGAGTTTTCCACATTCACCCCTCCCTCCCTCTACCCACAATTGTCTCCTGTAATCTTGTTTAGAGTTGTTAGCAAGGAAATCTGGTACCATCAGTTGTTCTGATCTCGTGGTTATGGAAGCTGAGGTTTGCATGGTTCTTTAGGCCTTTGGACTAATTGTTTCTGTTGTTAGGCCTCACTGAGTTGAGTATGAACAAGCGGCCTGAACCCTGTCCTTATCCGGTGCCATCCTCAACATCTCTGACATACTTCCGCCCATTCTGCAATTACTGTGCTAATCCATCTCCTCGAGGGTCTTCCTCTCCTTCACTCAACCTCCACCTTTCCAAGCATCATATCCCTTTCCAAAAACACAGCCCCTCCTAACAACATGCCCAAGTACGTGAGATGAAGCTTCTTCGTCATCCTTGCCTCTAAGGAGCACTCTGGCTTCACTTTCTCCAAACATTTCTGTTCGTACTTTTTGTAGTCCATGGAATATTCAGTGCTCTTCTCTAACACTAAAACCCAAAGGCTCTGACTCTTCTGCCATCCTTATTCGTTGTCTTTCTGTAAATCTTTGCTTTTCTTCCTTCTTCTTTGCCTCACTTAAGGAAGGATCGTTAATAAAACATACCTCTAGTGTTTGTTTTTGTGTGTATGTTATCTGTTATTTTATTGATACCTAAGAGCATTGCCTCTACTTCTTTTTAAAAAGTGTCACTGAAAACATTTCTAACTGACACTGTCTTAGAGGAAAGACTTGCTCATTCTAACAAGTTCAGGCTGCCTTCCTGCTCATTGCTAAAGCAAAATCTGGGGTTATGATGTCCTACCACGTTACAAAGTGGCTCTTCTAGAAAGAAGTATAGTGAAACAGTTCAGCATTCCCAAGAGCAACAGAAATTCACCCGTTATCCTGTTTTTCAAAACATTTTTTTTCAATTGATATATTTTTTAATTAATTTTAATGAACGTTTACAGAGACTTAGGGTTTCCAGTTGTTCATTGTTGCACTTTTCTCCCTACCCACTCCTTCCCGCTCCCCCATTCACTCTTCTCCTTGAAAAGAAAGAAAAACTCTTTCATTGTTATGCAGTCCATCCCCCCCCCCAAAAGTTCACTCCACTCTGCAGTCTTCATTCTGGACTCCTGTCATGACAGTAATACCCAATCATAGATCTCTTTTAAACATTATCTTCCTCATCTATTTCAATGCAATATACATCATTCCTTCCCTCCTTTTCTGTCTTAAATATGAATGTGAAAAATAACAGATTAGTGGGTTTTCAAGGCAAACCATAACATGAAACTGCCAAAATTAAACCTCTCCCAGAAAATTTAAGCATCAGGGGGAAAAAAAAAAAGAAAAAAGAAACAAAGAAAGAATGAAAATTAAAGTCAAGGAAAATATGCAACAGATAAAGACTCCAAGTTATGTTAGGTGCTGTCCAGTGGACTCCCAGTGACCCAAAGAACTACCAATCTGAGCCTGTCCCTTGCCTGTACTATCTCCACAATCTCTGATATGTCCCAGCCCATTGATACAGTCACTGTGTCAAGATTTTATTGAAGATCTTGCTTTCTTTCTTTGACCCTTCACCTTTCCCTATATGATGTCTTTTTCCTGACAACACGCCCAAAGTATATGAGACCAAGGTGCACTGCAATCCCTAAGACGCGTGGTTTGTATCCACCAGCTGTTCCATGGGAAAAGGATGGGCAATCTCCTCCCCCGTTCTGACTCAACAACATACAAAAACAGCTACACCTGGTTACACTTCCTCCAACACAGTTTTGTTTTGTTTTGTTTGTTTGTTTTTGCAATCCATGGAATAGTCACTATTCTTCTTTAACACCACGATTCAAAGGCATTCTTCAGTCATTCTTATTCATTGTCCAACTTTCAAGATGTGTAGGAAGCAATTGGAAATACCATGGCTTGGATCTTTAAACTGACATATTTGTTCTTTAACACTTTGGAGAGGTCCTTGACAAGAGATTTTCGTAATGTTACATGTCTTCTGCTTCATTGAATGTTATTACCATGATTGTTAAAAAAGGATGCAAGTAAAAGGAAATCATTGACAACTTTCAGCTTTTTTCCATGTATCATGATGTTGCCTACTGGTCCCGTGATGAGGATTTTTGTTTTACTGATGTTGGGATGCAATCCATATTGAAAGCGTCTTTGATCATCTACAGTAAGTGTTTCAAGTCTTCTTTATTTTATGGAATCAAAGAGTAAAGAAAAAACAAGAAGAACAAAGGAAGATAAAGGCACTGTAAAGAAAGATAAGTATACAATATACCAAAAGGTGATGATAAAAAGTAAAAAAAGGAGGAAGCAAAGACTTTCACACAGATGAGGTACTCACATTTTTAGATTAGAGGACACATAATCCATAAGCAATAAAACATCTATCAGATCAAGGAAATAAAAAAGTTCCAAAAAGATAAAGTCTGTTAAAAAGAATAGTAGTCAATGTGGCTTCAGATTCCTCAATAACAATCCTTGATATTGTGGTGAAATATTTTCATAATCATAAGAAAAATTCTTTTCAACTTGGAATTCAATGCCCAGCTAAAAACTCTATCAAATGTGATGTTGTTGTTGTTATGTGCCGTCGAGTCATTTGCGACTCATAGCGACCCTATGTACAACAGCCCTAAACCGTGCTCTATCCTGTGCCAATCTCATTGCCTCTGACACACCCATCCCAATTATCCCAGTCACTGAATCAATCCACCTCATAGAGGGTCTTCCCCTACTGCGCTGTCCCTCTACTCTACCCAGCATGATGTCCCTCTCTAAAGACCTGTCTCTCCTGACATGTCCAAAGTATGTCAGGCAAAGCCCCAGAATCTCATCAAATGTGATAAGAAGACAAAATGTTTCAGTCCCATATTCCTTCTCATAGAAAAATGTTTAAGATTGTGCATGTCGCCTTTCTATGAAGATGACACTGAAAGTGAAGGCAGCAGCCCCTGCCTCTCCCAAAACTGAAGCCAAAGCAAAGGCATTAAAGGCCAAGAAGGCAGTTCTGTAGGGCATCCACAGCCACAAAAAAAGATCCATTGGCCCAAGACGCTGAGCCTCTGAAGGCTGCCCAAATAACCCAGAAGATCGCCCCCAGGAGAAACAAGCTTGACTGCAATGCCGTCAAGTCTCCCCTGACCACTGAATCAAACATGAAGAAAAGACAACAACACACTTGTATTTATTATGGATGTCAAAGTCAACAAGCACCAGATCAAACAAGCTGTAAAGAAGCTCTATGACATTGGTGGGGCCAAGGTCAACACCTTTGATTAGGCCTGATGGAGAGAAGAAGGCTTGCTCCTGACTATGATGCTTTGGATGTTGCCAACAAAATTGGGATTATCTAAACTGATTCTAGCTGCCTAATTCTAAATAGAAATTTTTCTTAAAAAAATAAAGTTCTACAAGCCAATAAATGGGGAATGGCAGAGCGTGGGGGGCGGAGCGGAATGGGGTGCGGGTGAAGAAGGATCCTAGAAAACAGTGTACCTGACAGAGAAGGGCTATGAAAAGAAGATACATGCTTCCAAAAAGAAAACTGGCTGAGCTTAAGGGAGAAAGACAGAGTAGTTACAGAACAAGGAAGTAAGAAAAAGAAAAGAAGAATATGATAAAGGCATATATTTCAAGAAGAAAACAAAATCTAAGTCAAAGATCCACACCTCACTCCATACACAAAAACCAATTCAAAGTGAATTATGGACCTAGGACTAAAACCAAGAACTATAAACATCATTAAAAAAAACCTTGGAAGTCCTAATCCACAACATAAACAGTCCTCCAGGCATTCTGGAAAATCTACACCAGGATACAATAAAATAGATCAATGGGACCTTCTAAGGACATCCTATGCACATCCAAAAACTTGTCCAACAGGGTAAAAAGGGAAGCCACAGATTGGGGAAACAATATTTGGTAATGACATGTCTGACAAGGGATTTATATCTAGAATTTATAAAATCCTCGAGCACCACAAGATAAAAGTAAATAACCCAATTGAAAAATGGGCACAGGATATGAACAGACACTTCACCAAAGAAGACATTCAGATGGGAAATAATCACATGAAGAAATGTTTAAAATCCTTAGAACCAAATCAAAACAACTATGAGATATCATCTCAGCCCAGTAACAATAGCAAAATTTAACAGAACAGCAAATATCAAACGCTGGCGAGGTTGTGGAGAAACTGGAACCCTTATTCACGGTTGGTGGGAGTGTAAAATGGTGCAGCCACTATGGAAGGCAGTATGGCACTTTCTCAAAAAGTTGCAAATAGAAATACCATTTGACCCAGCAATTCCACTACTGGGAATATTATACCCTAAAGAAACCATAACTGCCACCCAAGCAGATATATGCACACCCATGTTTATTGCGGCTTTGTTCACAATAGCAAAGAGCTGAAAACAACCAAGTGCCCATCAACAAACAAACAGATAGAGAAGCTCTGGTATATTCACACAATGGAATACTATGCAGCATTGAAAAATAAGGAACTCATGAAATAGTATCCAAAATGGATGACCATAGAGGACATTATGCTGAGTGAAATATCTCAGTCACAAAAGGACAGATATTGCAAAGGGCCACTGTTGTAAAATGGGACTGACATCAGGGTTGAGGGAAGACAGAAAAGGAGGGGAGGAATGATGTATACTGCATTGAAGCAGAAGAGGGAGAGAACTGTTTAAAAGGGACATATA
>NW_006399771.1:334531-352843 GCF_000299155.1 Elephantulus edwardii
AACAACAACAACAACATGTTTTTAATGGATTTATTTATTGACTTTGCCAATAAATACCTCACTGATTTTTATTGTTCTTAATTCTAATGATGTTTCTATTTATGCTTTGGAGTTTTTCAGATAATCATATGATTTGAAAATATGGCTCATTTCACCGCTTTTTATATCTTTTACTTGTCTAGATAAGTCAGCTAGTACATCTAGAAATAAATGTTACCACAGTAAAAAAAAAAAGTTAGAAGAGTCAAAGCGGAAACAAGAAAGCTTTTCTAAAACTAAGAGACACTCCCTTGTCCTTATACTCTTGTTGTGAACCAGCCAAGGCCAGTTCCTGACCTCCACTATCTTAAACAAAGACATTCCAAACATCCTTAAACTCCACCACCCTCCTTTCAAGCACAGGTCAAAATAGCAAACTGGGTGGGAACAAAATTGTAAGGTCGAAACCCCTGACCAATAGGGCAAGAGACACAGTTTTAGCTTTTGCTTCAAGGAGCAGACCGGCCCACTGATTTGCTTCTTGGTCAGACTTAGGTTGCCCCAAGCAACTGACTGCTGAACTAAAACGCTTTGCCAAATAGTTTGTCCTGCTCTGTTTCATGACACCAAGCCATGTTTCTAACACATGCAACACATTATACCACTACGCCATGATTTTTGAGAGTATAGGGATAGCTTATGGCAACAGGCCTAGAAAAGAATGTAATCCTAATACTTTACTAGACCCATCAGTAAGCAATAGTTATGGAACCCTGGCTTTAAAAAAAATTTTTTTTTAAATTTTTCTTTTATTATTTGTGTGTACCGTCAAATCAGATCTGACTGGTACAGGAGGAGATTGTCCCTCCTTCCCCGGCAGGGCATCTGGTGGATTCGAACTGTGCGCCTCTGGGAACCCTCGCTTTTAACATACATATTTGGTGGTAGCTGACGAACAGCATTTATTAACAACCTTGACAAGAGGTTAGTGTAAATGGTACACAGTGGTTATACTCAGGAAAAGTAGTGACTAGTAGGGAACATGATATGGGTGTCTGGGGGTGACTGTCTCTTGATCATGATACAGGTTACACAAATGTGTTTAGTTGATGAGCATTGACTAATGGTCTGTGCACTCTTATGTAAGTATGTTATGCCAAAATAAATCCTCTTTTTCCTTTTTCTTTATTATTATTATTATTAGTTTTAATGAACATTTACAGAGATTTTTTTATTTCCATTCATTCATTGTTGCAGGGAGAAACCCTGCCCTCCAGTTCATTCTTCTCTTTGAAAAGTAAAAGAAAAATCTTTCATTGTTATACAATCCCTCCCTGCAAGTCCACTACACTATACAGCCTTTTAAAGAGTATTTAAAAATCCTTTTAAAGAGTGTAATTGCCATAAGAGGAAATCTAGAATATGAAGGAGAGTGAAGGAATGGCAAAACATTCTGATATACTATTATCTTATTGTAAGGTGCTGAGGAAGGACAGATCCCAGTTGAGGCCAAGAAAGACAGTTTATTGAGGAGAAACTGCCAGGCTGGCTCTAAAGCAGAGATCAGCACCTACTTAAAGTGACAATGGAGTTTTATATTGTCTAACAAGGAAATTTGGAGTTAGAATGTTTGCAGCTGGTTGGTACAAGATAAGGGAGCACATCGGGGGTCGTGGATAGTTCTTCCTGGGAAAGGGAGGTGGAATAATTTTGCTGCTCTAACAGGGATAAACAGAGTTGCAGCAGCTGCTGCTTTGATCATTCCTGTTCTAGGGAAAGGGAGGGAAAGCAGAACCGTGGCCTTGACATTTATAAAGAGTCAAAAGACTTCTCAGTGTCAGGTGATAAAAAAGAAAGTTTTGAATACTTACATTTATTAGACTAAGTAAAAGACTAGTGGCAAGATGCTGCACTGCAATCCCAGAGGTACACGGTTCAAATCCACCAGATGGTCTGCTGGAGAAGGAGGGGGCAATCTCCTCCTGTACCAGTCAGATCTGATTTGACGGTACACGTAAAAATAATACAATAAAAAAAAAAAAAAGGACTAAGTAAAAGAAATAGCTTGGGGGAAAACGAAAACAAAACAGTAGCTTGGAGGTATTGCCATCTGATCTCCTCTAACTTCACAGGGCAGAGTCACTATAATAAAGTAGCCCAAAGTTGATTGCTATGAGGGGACTCAGGCCTTTTTGCCAATTCTGACTCCAACTGGCTTTCCCCTTATCTACTTCTCCACTGAGTATTTATTGCAATGACCATGTAGAACTCACAGACAACACTCACAGTTATGGAGTTTACTAGGGTTGCAACAGATTACAATTTAAGATCAGGAAGGAGCAACTTAAGACATAGTTCTTCAATCAAGACCCACTCTTCTCATTGAGCTGATGGCAGGGATCTCTCTGACTCTGAGGCTCCTTGACCTTGGTCATTGCCATTCTCAGCAAGTGTTACAAAGCTTTTTTAAAAAGCTCTGCCACTGGATCCTTTTCCAGTTCTTAAGGACGATGATTGAGTGTTCATCTTCTGTATGACATGTGCCACCCTTTAAACTTTGTTAGAACAAAGGTACACAACCCACCAGATGTGAGAAAAAAATAAGCTCTGGCACTGAAAAATACCACAAAACATGGGAAAGGCTAGAGAGCATTGTGTTGGATGAACTAGCTCAGATTCATAAGGACAAATACTGCATAATTATTGAAAAAACAGAAAGATAAGTAGTAAGATAGATGTGTATAAAGGTCCAAAGAAGGAAAGGGGGCTGTGGGTGGGGAAGGGGGAAATCATGAGGCTGCAGAGTTTGGTGGGTAGAGAGAGGGGTGAAGGAATTAGAAAGGATCCAGTGGGGATCTGAAAAGATGGGGTAATAGTGGCACAGATCAGTGGTGATTAATTTTATGGCACATCATAAGGGAATGATCATATGACAGCACAATATGGATAATAAAACAACAACAACAAGAAGTTTTAAAAAAACCTTATTCACCAAAGGTCAGAAAAAAGAAAACAATTTAAAAAGCTCTGTCATCAAATAATATAAAGCTCTTAGATCTACTGATTTAACTGTCCAAAGGCACTCAGCCCATAAAACTCAGCCTGAAGCTCCTGTAGTTCAGCAAACTTAGCTTTGTCTTAGTGCCTAAAGGTCTTCCTCATTGTATTAGCAAGCCCATGTGCCTGCCCATGTAAGTCCTTAGAAGGGAATATCATGTTTGGAAAAGTGAGGAGGTCAAGGAAGAAGAAAATCCCTGATGAGATGGACTGATACAAGACTGGAACAATAATAGTCTCAAGCACAGCTGATGATGCAACATAGGGCAGAGTTTTGATCCATTATAGGGTATTACAGTTGGAGTTGGAGTTGACTCGAAGGCATATAACAACCACAACAAAAACAAAAGGAAACTATCCCATCCCTTCTGTGGGTGATAAAACTCCTCCCATCCGCATAGCTCTGGCCAGTAATTATTCAACGTCTGTTGTTATTAAATTAAGAAAATGAAAACAAATCTAAACCAAAAATACAATCTTGAGTGTATCTCAACTTAATTAAAACATTATCTCAAGGATAGATTTGAAGCATTGAAGAGTAATGACTGGGTTGTGAGATGACTTCACAAAGAAAGAAAAAAATAAATCATTACAAAGACAGAGGGGAAAGACCAAAACAGATGTTAAAAGAGATTCTGAAACTTGAACTAAAATGGGAAGAGACAAAAACAAAGGGAAGAAATGTTTACATACAAGAGATAAACAGAAGATTTCAAAGGACAGCTCATGCAGAAAGCAAATTATTACAATGAAATGTGCAAAGGGTTGGAGTTACAAAACTAAAATGGAAGAAAATACATAATATTGCCCAGGCTGAAAGATCTTGCGAACATATTCAAGCCTTGAGTTTCTCTGGACAAAATGTTGAATGGTATCAGAAGCATCAAAAGAAAATGGAAAGAGTATGGAGTTCCATATCAAAAAGAATTGGTCACCACAGAACTATCAGGAAGTATAATCGAGACTAAAAAAAAAAAAAAGAAGAAGTCCAAGCTGCACTGAAGGCACTGGCAAAATATAAGACCTCAGGAACTGATTAAACACTGATTAACATGTTTCAACCAACAGATGGAGTCCTGAATGTGCTCACTAGCCTATGTTACAAAATTTAAGAGACCTGGTCAACTGACGGGAAGAAATTAATACTTGCTCTTATGAAAAAAAAAAGATGATAAAAAGGTGGAAATTATCAAGCATATCAATATCACATGCAAGTAAAATCTTGCTGAAGATTATTTTTAAATGGCTAGAATAGTACACAGCTTTAGTTTGCTTGGTTCCACAGTCAACACTCTTGGCAACAGCATCCAGGAAACTCAAAGACGTATTGCGATGGGAAAGTCTGCTGTTAGGGACCTCTCCAAAGTACTGAAGAGCAATGGTGTCTCTCTGGAGACTAAGGTGTGTCTGATATAGTCCATGATCTTTGCAATCACTTGTTATGCGTCAGAGAGTTGGACAATGACTAGGGAGGATAGAAGGAGAATTGATGCCTTTGAGCTGTGGTGCTGGAGAAGAGTATTGAGGGTACCATGGACTGCTAAGAAAACAAACAGGTTCATCCTGGAGAGGGTTAAACCTGGCAGCTCCTTGGAGGCAAAGATTCTGAGGCTTCGTCTGACATACTTTGGACGTGTTGTAAGGACGTGTTGTCCTTGGAGAGGGACATCATGAGAGGGTGGAGGGACAGCGCAGGAGAGGAAGGCCCTCTATGAAGTGGATTGATCCAGTGACTTTGGTATCAGAGACAGTGTGATTGGCACAGGACAGAGCAGAGTTTAGGGCTGTTGTACATAAGGTCGCTATGAGTCGCAAGCGACCCAACAGCACATAACAACAACAGCAACAGAATAGTACATAGAACTGCAAGAAATTCAAGTTGGATTCAGAAGAGATTGTGTTGGGATGGATAATAGTGCTAATGTCAGATGGATCTTAACTGAAAGCAGAGAATACGAGAAAGCTGTTTATGTTTTATTAATTGTGGACTTGACTTTGTAGATCATAATAAATTATGGGTAATATTGAAAGAAGAATAAAAAATCCCAGACCACTGAATTGTGCTCCTGTGAAACCAAGAAACAGTTGCCAAGCAGAATAAGAACACGGAATGGTTTCAAATCAGGAAAGGAGTTAGAGTTGTGTCTTGTCTTAGGTTGAATAGGTATAATTCAACCTAAATACCGAGAAAATAATTTAAGAAGCTGGATTAAGAATGTCGCATCAGGATTGGAGGAAGACTTACTACCAACAACCTGCATTATGCAGATGACACAATCTTGCTTACAGAAAGTGAAGAAGACTTGAAGCACTTACTGCAGATGATCAAAGACTACAGAATTCAATATAGGTTGCATCTTACCATCAAGAAAACAAAAATCTGGGCAAGCACGGGGGCCTGTAAGGTGATGCAGCATTGAGCCTAGAAGGAAGATCCTACAACTATCGACCCGGAGACTTCAACTATTGGCCAGAGCCGGACTGGGCTGGATGTTATATTGCAAGATCAGGGCTGGGCTGGTAAGGTGGACTGTAGTAGGATTTATTAGGGGTTAGCATCAGGCAACAGAGGAAAAAGGAAAGTCAGAAATGAGAAGATATAGAATATGTAGGGAGCTCTGGTGGCCTCTTTGGTGGTTGGAAGCCATCATCAGTTCCTAGGGAGAAAAATGTGCAGCCTCCTCCAACGCTAACTATAGCCTCTGTTTAATGAATTTGATGGAACATGGGTCTAATTGTCTCCAATGCCATAAGAACTGAGAGCTGGATGGACAACTAGTATTACCAAACATTTTAATCAAAGATTCTGCAGCTTTGCATCAAAAGGGAGGCATGCTGAACAGAATTTAAAATTCTTACAAAATGCAGGTATGTTGAAGTCATGAGAGTTGGATGAAGCCTAGAAACTGTTGCCCTTAAATAGTCTTTAAACCTTAAACCAAAAATATTACCTAAATTTACGCCTTCTAAAAATCAAACAATAGTTCCACTTAACTAGTAAAAAAGGTGTACCTTGTGCTCTTTTCAGAACTTTTCTTTATGTGATGAAATTGCCTGCAGCACCAGGAATGATTAGATAGGAAGCCTTGCAGGCAATGGTTTTATCTTGATGGTGGAGGGAAAACTCAGAAAAGGATGTATGGTTGTCCACTCCCAACTATGTAATCAATATTAAATAAATAACAACCGAAACGAAAAAATCCACCCCACTGGCCCAACAGGCAACATCATGATAAATGGACAAAAAAAAAAAAATTAAGTTGTCAATTACTTAATTATACTTGGATCCACAATTAACATCCACAACCAAGCAATTAAAAGATACAGTCAAGAAATGAGAAGATATTTTGCACTGGGAAAATCTACTGTCAAGGACTTCTCCAGAGTTCTAAAGAGCAATGATGTCAGTTTAAAGACAAAGGTATACCTGATTCAAGCCATAGTCTTTTCAATTGCTTCTTAAGCAACTGAAACTTAGTGAATAAAGATGACAGAAGAAGAATTGATGCAAGGGAGCTGTGGTGGCCTAGTGGGAAGAATTTGCACTGCAATCCTCAGGGAGCATGGTTCGAATCTACCAGATGCTCTGCTGGAGAAAGAGGAGCAATCTCCTCCAGTGCCAGTTGGATTCAATTCAACAGTACGCAATCAGAAAAAAAAAAAAAAGTAATATCCCCTGGACTGCCAAAAGAACAAAAAAGTCTCTGTCTTGGGAGTAGTGCAACCAACTATGGTGTTCTTTGAGGCAAGGATGATGAATCTTGGTCCCGTATACTTTGGACATGTTGTCAGAAGGGGCCAGCCTTTGGGGAAAAGACATCATGCTGGGAAAGGTGGAGGGTCAGAGAAGGGGAGGAAAATCTTCAACAAGAAGAATTGATACAATAACTGTTATAATGGGCTGGAGCAAACCAGCGATGGTGAGGATGGTACCAGATAGGACAAGGTTCAGATCTGTTCTCATAGGGTTGCTAGGAATGGGGAGTGGTAGTCTGCATTTTCAATTGCTTCAGATGCATCTGAAAGTTGGACAATGAATAAGGACTAAAGAACTGAGGGAGTCCTGGTGGCAAGAAGCCGCGCTGCAATCCTGAAGGCACACAGTTCAAGGCCATGATGCACAGTCTACTCCCATGCGATTAACTGCCTCTGAAACTGCCACTGGAGGGTTAGCTATGGGTCAGTTGCCCAACAACAATATTGACAAAGAATATTGGATTGCAAAAGAACACACACAGTCATTCACAGACACTTTGTTTTAGAACGTTAATTGCATGCATTAACGTAATTGATTAGTTACAATATCTAACCAACCACTTATCATGTATTGTCTCTCCTTTCATCATCCAATCCTTAGGGTTTTCAGGACTTAATTAGGAAGCCGATTTTCAGAACTCCCTTTCTGGGTAGGTTAGAACTGCTACCCAGTTCTAGTCTGCAGAAGTCCAGGCTCAGATGACCACTCGGGAACTCCTAAACAAGCAGCCGTAAAAATGCAAGGAAAGGAAGTATAGCCAGCTTTATTCCTTTGTTTCTGAGTAGCTGGAGCCTGCTTGTTTTCTCCACTCAGGAAGTTTCCCTTGGAGAGATCAAGCAGCCACTCCCTGCTTAGAGATTCTGCTGACATCACCCATCTTTAACCAGCCCTGCCCGTCCGCAAACCTGGAACCACGAAAGGGAGGTTGCCTGCAAGGCTCCGAGTCCACGGTCATCAAATCATCTTTGCCCAGACAGTAATATCCCTATGGAGACAAGCCCATGCAGTACTATTTTTGTTTCTTTTTAAAAGAAATGGTAAGTGTGCTACAAACAGGAAGACCAAAAAATATATCAGGTCCTGCTTCCTGGAAGGCAAGCCAGCCCCTGGTCGACTGAGTGACTGAGGACAGGTCTTAGACACGGTGTGTTCCAGGCATCTGTGACTACGTCTGTGCAAGGTGTTTCTGATCAATGGCTCCCTTCACAGAGCTCCATTCTGGCCTTCTCTCTACCCACAGTTCGTTTAATAGTCCTACATGGGCACTGGCATCTCATCTGCAGCCTCAGCCTCCCCAGACTGATTGCAGCCTCTCTGACTCTCCCATCTAGGGGTGGGGTCCAGCGGGGTGGTCACGTCCTGCCTGCAGTTGAACATAGACACCATGAGGAAACATGGCAATTTCCAAGTTGTTTTTGTTACATACCATCAAGTTGGAACTTACTGACGGTGGTGGATTTTCAGTAGTAACTCACCAAGGTGCCCTTTGGAGGCAAGAGTGGTAAAGGTAAGAGTTGTCTCACATACTGTGGGCATGTTGGTAGGAAGTCTTTGGATGAGGGTATCTCGCTTGGAAAGGTGATGGAGCAAAGGAGAGAAAGACCCTCCACAAGATGGATCAACACAGTGACTGTGCAATGAGCTCCGGTATGTCAGGGGAGGAGGGTGGCACAGGAGAGGGCACGGTTCAGATTCATTGTTTACAGAGTTGCTATGAGCTGTAGTTGGCTCGGTGCACATAACAACAACAACAAGGGACAACAATCTGGAGCAACATACCATGAAAGCAGAGTGGACTCAGTGGCAGTGGGTCGTGTGGGGTTGTTTACTTGCCTGCTTGTTTTGTTTGCAGGCAGGTGAATGAACAGCAGATGACTCTTCCTTTTTTTTTTTTTTATTATAATACCAGAACATTTATTGCATAACTAAACAGTGGGATTCTTAAAATGAACTGGATGCTGCAACAGCTGCCCGTTTGGGTTTCGGTGTTGTTCCTTCACGGAATCCATGCCTGAATCTGCGGTAAACGATCTTTAGGTGCCTCATGCGACCAGTACCAGTGGCATTTCGCCTTTTAGCCTTGGCACTCCAGTTATACTTTCTCTTGCGCTTGGCGGGGTAGCCACACTTGCCACAAGTGGACTTCTGGAGGTGGTAGGCCTTGGAGCCACAGCGGCGGCATAGCGTGTGCGTCTTATTGCGACGCTTTCCAAACGATGACGTTCCCTTCGTCATCTCGCTTTCGCTGCCGCGACCAAAGAGTGACTCTCCCTTTTATTATCTCCCTTGGTTTTCAACCAGGTAAAGCGATAGCCTCAGCCTTGGATAACTTTCACTACTAAATGACCTTAACAACAAAATGATTTATGCATTGTTTCTTACGGATTATTTCACTACAGGACATTCTACTATGATTAGCTCATGGCTGGCTATCTCTTTTCTGTATCAATCAGGGTCTAGATCCTATTGCAGGTCTTTCAACAGAGACAATTTAATAAAATATATGGGTTACACAAATTATGGAAGAATTGAAAAGTTAAATAGGGAACAGTGAAGGAAGAGAACAAGGGCAAGACACCCCTTCTCCTAGAACTGAGGGACTGGAGCCTAAGAGTCTAAATGCCCGCTGGGAGAAACTAGGCTGTGGCAGGGGCTGCCTCCCGGCGCTGGCACCACTGAGATTACAGGTGTTGTACAGGACCAAGAAATTGCTAAGGAGCAGGAGTGGCGTCCACTTCCTAAAGACATGCCTCTGGAAACTTCATACACTTTGAGAAATGACAGTTATAGAAAAGCATCAGGTCTTTTGTTCATAGGGTCGCTATGTGTCATGCTCGACTGGAATCAACAACAACAACAACAACAAGGGACTTGAACAGCCAGAGTTCTCCACAGAAGTGAGGGCAGTGAGGTTTCCGACTGTTGACTGAAAGATCGCTTGATGGAAGAGGACCTCACAGTCAATAAAACAGAGGATGACTGAAAATAAGGAAAACTCCCAAGAGATGAATTCCTATATTCGGCTCAACAATGAACTCACGCATACCAATGATCCAGAACTGAGCAATGTTTCTGTTAATACACAAAGTCACCAGGAGCTAGAGTTAACCTGATGGTAACCACCAACGACAACAAGGGAACAGCACGAGGAGAAGCGCCCAGTGTAACAAATGCTCAGAGAACCATTTATGGGAATAATGAGTGCGGTGCAGGTCTGTTTGACTAAGGAGCTCGGGGGTCTGGAGGCGAAGCTGGAGCTGATGAGCTGCCGGGGGCCCTTTCTAGCCTTGCAGTCCTGAAGGGATGTTTCAGAAAGTTCTGGAATGGAAGTATTGGTTATACTTCCCTATTGACAAAGCAGCCTCAGAGCACAGTAGGTGGCAGGAGTCAGTCCCAGTTTCCCCAATACTAGAGATTGCCTGAGATTGTCTCAGAGGACTCCCTGGTCTCTTCAAAGGAAAGACGCAGGACAATAATAAACCTGAAGAGGCCAGAGCCAGAGGTGCCCCCACAATGCGCCCTAATCATCTCAGTTTGCAGAGTCCTGTGCGCAGGCTGTGTTTGTCTTTCTGGTGACACACAGGAAGGGGTTTCTTGTTTTGCAGGATGACAATGATGGGACAATTGCTAGCTGTGCTGCTATTTATAGTTGAAATGTTATCATTTTGCCTTGTTCCTGTGCCACTTCCCATCCCCTCTCCCTATGCCTTGCCTTCCTTTATAAAATTTTGAATCCCCAATGCGTAAATTCCTAAGGAGGGGGGGAGGGGGGGAGGAAAAACAAAACACAACAACAAAACCACGACTGTATACTATGCATTGTATTCTAGGTGTGCACACCCTTTAAACAAAAACCGAACAAAAAAGGTGAATCTCCAATAAAAGAAGCTTGTCTTTCTGGAACCCGGACTGAAAGAAAAGGAGCTAGAAAAAGCTGTTGTTTTGCAGATCACAGCTAATTAGAGCAGAAGATGAGTGTTGATGGGTGGAGACAACTTTCTTCCTTTCTTTTGGAGGAAACACTACTTAAAAAAAAAAAAAAAAGAAGAAGCAGAAGCAGCCAAAAGTGAGTCTGCAACATTGCTTCATTTTTAGCTCCAATTACAAGCAAGATAGCATTTCCTATTTGTAAACTTCCCTTACCCCAAGATAGGAAACCAGATAGCTGAGTGGCTGATGAAAGGCATTCTTTTGAACTGCAGTGAGCCACTGGGACCTGTAGCTGTTTCACAACTTCCCTGAAGGCAGGCAGCTACCTCCACTCCCCCACTCTCACTCCCACGCCCATCCCCACCTCAAGCCTACTTGTGAGCTGTCGGGGTGCAACAAGACCATTTTTAGCCTTTTCAGCAGACAAAGCAAAGACTTATTATCACAGATAATAATTATTTGCTTATTTAGCTTTATGAGAGGTGGACAATGACTAGAGATAATAGGAGAATTGACGCCTTTGAGCCGTGGTGTTGGAGAAGAGTATTAAATATACCATGGACTGCTAGGAGAATGGACAGTTTTATCCTGGAGAGGGTTAAACCAGGCTGCTCCTTGAAGGCAAGGATTCTGAAGCTGCGTCTGACATACTTTGGACATGTTGCAAGGAGGGACCGGTCCTTGGAGAGGGAAGTCATGCTTGGGAGGGTGGAGGGACAGTGCAGGAGGGGAAGGCCCTCTATGAGGTGGATCGATTCAGTGACTGGGGTAGTGGGGGTAGGTATGTCAGAGACAGTGAGGTTGGCATAGGATAGAGCAAGTTTCAGGGCTGTTGTACAAAGAGTTGCTATGAGTTACAGGTGACTCGATGACACTTAACAACAACAACATTTAGTTTTAATTGAGAACTAAACTCAGTTCCAACTCATAGTAAACTTCCATGGGGTTTCCCAGCTTTCCTCTTTGTCTTGAGAGTCAGGTGGTCGATTCCAACTGCCAGAGAACCCTCAGAGTGGTTACTGGATTAAAACCCCCAGAGACTATTGGGTTAGAAGTACAACTTACTATAGGCTACACCTTCAGACCTACCTTGAGCACTGTGCTGGGTTTTTTGTTGGTTTTGTTTGTTTGTTTGTTTGTTTTTTGAGCACTGTGCTGTTTTAAAGAACTACCTATATAGAATTAAAGCAACAGCAGCAACTCAAAGTGTTCGATAGCACGTTTAATGGGGCAGCAAGTTTATATTACTAAAAGGTTATTTTAGTTATCTGAATATAATAGAAATACCACAAGTGCATGGCTTTAACAAATTTCCTCACGGTTTAGAGGTGTGTTGTTGTGTGCCTTTGAGTTGGAACTGCCTTATAGCTGACCCTCCAGTTTTCAGAGGCAGTAAATCGCTTGGGAGGACATTGTCCATCCTTCTCTGACAGAGCAGCTGGTGGATTTGAACCACATGACTTTGGTATTGCAATGTTTCTTCCCATTAGTCTACCAGAGCTCCCTAAGTCTGAACTTAGGGGTACTGACTGTCCCATGGACTGTCAAAAGCCAAAACAGGTATGTCTTGAAGAAGGTGCAGCCCGAATGCTCCTTGGAGGCAAAGATGGAAAGGCTTTGTCTCACATGTTTTAGGCATGTTGCTAGAAGAAGCTATTTTTTGGAGTAGGACAACATGCTTGGACAGTTACAGCAGCAGTGGGCTCAAGTGTGCCAGAGAGGAGGAGGATGTCACAGGACAGAACAGGGTTCAGGTCTGTTCTTACAGGGTTGCTAGGAGTCATACTCGAATCCGTGACACTTAACAACAATAAGCTCTGGGAGATTTCTTATCTTTGTCAGCTCTGGAGGAAGATCTTCCTCTCTTTGAACTTCTGCTCCTGGGCCTGACATCTCTCTTCCCTGGTTTCCGCTTGCTGGCTTGCTTTTAATCTCTTTTCTATCTCAAAAGATGTTGTTGTTGACTCCTAGAGACCCTATGTACAACAGCCCTGAAACCTGCTCCATCCTGTGCCAACTTTACTCTCTATGACACACTTACCCCCACTACTCCAGTCACTTATCAGTCTATCTCATCGGTAGTCTTCCTCTCTTTCTCCATCTCTCCAGCCTTCCAAGCATTATATCCCTCTCCAAGGACTGGTCCCTCCTTGCAAAATGCCCAAAGTATGTCAGATGAAGAAGCTTCAGAATCCTTGCCTCCAAGGAACAGCCTCATTTCACCCTCTCTAGAACGAATCTGTTTGTTCTCCATTCAATACTCTTCTCCAGCACCACAGCTCAAAAGCATCAATTGTCTGAAACTACACCCTTATACTAATTCTGTCCAAATGACTTTAAAAACAAAAACATGCCAATCTTCAAGTGAGATTATACTGGCAGATGTCAAGATTCACAAGACGTGATTTTGGGGATAGTGGGAAGACACAGTTCAATTCATACCATTTCTGAAAAGGTGGGAGAGAATGGCTGTACAACTTGAAGTATGTCATTAGTGTCAATCGATTATATGCAGAAATTGTTGGACTGGTGTCTATATCCAACAGTAACCAAAAAAATGAAATAAAACAAATTATTTATAACAGATCAGTTCCTGATCTGGTCTCTTCATGAAGCCTATGGGGAATGTCCGGACTTCAGCAGACCTCTCCTGACACTGTGAAACCGAATGCCCAGGTACTCTGGAATGACACCTCTGGTCCAAACCTGAGGGAACAGAAACACCAGTCCTATTGTGGTTACTACCTGCCCCTCTGTTCTTCCCATGTTGTCTTTGCAATTTCAAATCCTGGATCACAGTAAAAATCTGATGCTGAGTGCATCAGTCTAGAAGCTGGAATCCAAGACTCTTAACTTGCCACTCAACATTCACCATTACCTGGTCTCCTCAATCCATGCTAGCTTCACCGCAAGAGTCGGCCCCTGTCGAATGAGACACTTTGATGCCAGCATTTCCACCAAATGGCTCAGTGGCATGTCTCCCCTTCATAATTCTGTGCCATCCCTCAAGTTTTCTATTTTCCCACCACCCACCTCTCTGCCAAGCAAGCAACCCCCCACTGCCTCTTTTGTGACTGTCTACCTGCGCAGAACCAACCACACCCTTTTTGGTGACTGTACTATGATCAGGTTTATTTTAGTGACCTGTTTGTTTAGTGACCTGTTTGTTTTCTTGCCTTTAGGACTAGTTAAAAAAGAGAGAGAGGAAAAGTGAATGAGAAAGGGAAGAAGGAGGATGAAGAAGGGAAGGAAGTGGACGGGGTAAGACTTTGGAGCCTCTGGGTGTGTGAATCACCAGTCTTTCTGTTAGCAACTGAACGCTTAACTACAGCGCCATCAGGTCTCCTAAAATACATGTAACTAAGGCGGCTTCAAAGAACAATTCTTTTGTTGCACGGCAGTTTTTACGTGGCAATCCAACTATTTTTTTACTTAAAAGGTTTTGTTGTTGTTTTATGAAAATCAATCAAACATACTCAGCTTCTCTACCATCACTGTAATTTCCTAAATGGAGTCGTACTAGTGGAAAAATAGTTCTGAGGATAGTTCTCCAAAGAAGTCTTAACAATTCATGATACATATATGTTGGCCTGGTGGTTCAAATTCTACCACTGAAAAGGGAAAAAGATCTCTCATGCAATTTCCTTCCATCTGAAAACCCTCTGGAAGGTCCCCTATGAGACCAATCCCACTCGACAGTAATGTGGGTTGGTTTTTTTTTTTTATTGTTTGGTTTTTTTTTTAGAAAAAATTTAAATAAAAGCTTTATTTTATACTGATTTACTTACAAAGTTCGTATACATTGTTTTTCACATCGGATCTTCTGTCCTGAGGCCACAGGGGCAGCTTTCCTGGCCTTGACAGTGAATTAAGGCGGGGCTGCCTGATGCTTACCCCTCAAATTCCAGAGGCTTCCGTTCCCCGGCAACCTGAATGGTCTGAGGCCCCGCCTCCTCTCGCCTCTGTTTGAGTGGAGACTCCAACCGGAAGTGATCAGTGCTAATAATATCATCTGGAGAGTCCCAGCGTGGTGTGTGGATGGAAGGGTTGTCTCAGCGGGCAAATCGTACCCGGACTTGGATCCGGTATGAGAGGCCCGCCTGGGAGCAGGCAGGGGGCGCTGTGGGGTCCTCAGCTGCAGCCCCGTGCTCCACCCTCCTTAGCTTCTTCACACATTGTTCTTGTCACTCCCTCTTTTTAGTACAAATATTATGTAAAGCCCCCTAGACTATCCTGAAATGCAATGTACAGATGACATCACTCACCTGCATGATTTTAATGTATAAAAGAAAGTGATTTATCATAAGGCTACTTGACAAAGGAATAGGCATTTTTCCCTTCAATTTTTTTTATTATTAATTTTAATGAAAATTTACAGACTTTGGATTTCCATTCATTCATTGTTGCATGAATAGGCTTTTCAAAAAATTTTTTTATTTTTATTGTATTATTTTTACGTGTACCGTCAAATCAGATCTGACTGGTACAGGAGGAGATTGCCCCCTCCTTTTCCAGCAGAGCATCTGGTGGATTTGAACTGCATGAATAGGCTTTTTTACCACCACCAATGTTGATGTCTCCTGGTTCAGTAAACCATGTTGTCAAACCCAACTCTTCTCAGATCACTTTACAATACCAAGACCATTCACTATCATTAGTAAGGTTTGTTGTAAAAGCTAATCATAAGTTATATTTCCTTTTTTATTATTATTAAATTTTATTAGTTTTAATGAACATTTACTGGGATTTTGGGTTTTCATTCCTTCATTGCTGCACCATTCTCTCTACCCTCCTCCCCAGTTTGCTGTTCTTCCCCGCCATCCGAATGTCTGTTTTAATTGTCCAATTGCCACAGTGCTTGTCAAAGTCAGTTCTGATTAAGCTCCTTTGTCAGTGTGTCCTTTGCCATTCCCTATCACTCCTCCCTGAGAGAGACTTCACCCTGATTCATAAGGAAAAGGGGATGGCATATTCTCTTAGCTACTTCCTGCTGAAAAGGGACGCTGTGGGTTTCAGGGTGAAGATCTTCTCTCACTACTCTAAAGGGCCCCTTTGGCAGTAGGAAACACATAGACTATTATGGAGATTGATTTTGGAATTTAGATGCACTCTTATTGATTGTGCTTGGCCGTACATGTTCATATCCTTGAAGATGTATCATGGGGGTGTTGCAACCTAGAAGACACAAATTTGACTAACAAGTTATAAGTACATGAGTCAAAAATTATGGAAAAGTAAAAGAAAGGATTCTTTCATTGTTTTACAAACCCTCCCCCAGGTCCCCTCCACCATGTAGCCCTCACTCTAGACTCCTGTGATGACAGAAATACCTAGTCATATATCTCTTTTAAACAGTTTTAACAAGTTATAAGTACATGAGTCAAAAATTATGGAAAAGTAAAAGAAAGGATTCTTTCATTGTTTTACAAACCCTCCCCCAGGTCCCCTCCACCATGTAGCCATCGCTCTAGACTCCTTTAATGACAGAAATACCTAGTCATATCCACAGCTTCTCTAGCCATTCGTTTGTTGATGGGCACTTAGGTTGTTTCCAACTCCTTGCTATTGTGAACAAAGCTGCAATAAACATGGGTGTGCATATATCTGCTTGGATGTCAGCTATGGTCTCTTCAGGGTATATTCCCAGTAGTGGAATTGCTGGGTCAAATGGTATCTCTATTTACAACTTTTTGAGAAAGCGCCATACTGCCTTCCACAGGGGTTGCACCATTTTACACTCCCACCAACAGTGAATCAGGGTTCCAGTTTCTCCACAACCTCGCAAGCATTTGTTGCTAGACGTTCTGTTAAATTTTGCTATTTTGACTGGGGTGAGATGATATAGGTATAAATTGTGTAAATGTAATGAAAACCAATGTTTACATAAGAGTTAAATTACGTATATAAATGAGAGAAAACTATATATATTCAAATTGCAAAAATTCTCTTTATGTAAATAAATCGACAGACAATAAGTTATCTATTTACAAGACTGTTTTGGAGGATCGGTTAAAAGTCTAGCCAGAGAAAGGGACACGTAACTACTGGGACAAATCAAAATCTTCCCCTTCACCGATGAGCAGAGATGGGGAGTTGTGGTCTCAAGATAATATTCTCATCTTTTAGGCAAGAAACCTAATACCTTGTCTATGTACCTCAAATGCCGTTATCACACATCTGTGGTTTGTGTATTGGTGTAATGCTTCATAGGTTTCAGCCAAGTTTACAGACTAATAATAAAGACTAGGAAGAAAGGCCTGGTGATCCAAGAAGCAATGAAGGAAAGCCCTTATGGACCACAATGTTCTAATTCATAACCAATCATAGGATTGGTACTGGACCAGGAAGCTGCTTTGTCTCATTGGGCATGATTCTCATGGGTCAGTGATTCTTAGGTGACAAATAACAACAACCCCACCCCATAAAAGTTTTCCAACTTTTGATACAGGATTTTCAGAGATGTTACGTGATCTATGGGTATCGAGCAGTGTGGACGAGGCATTCTGCTCAGCTCTCGTCCTTCCACCAGTGGCGACTTAGCTCAGAGCTCGGAGTTTCCTGAGATCCCCTCAACCAGTTATTATTATTACTCCATGCCTCTTTAACCAGGACACTTCCATTTGTATCTATCTGTTTATTAATTGCTAACAGTTTGAGGCATCTGCTGTTTTCTGGTCTCAGTTTATCTCGTTATTAATTTTTGCTTCCTTCTAATTGCTCATTTCTTCTGAGATTCCTGTGGGTGGACCTGAACTACCAACCTTTCAGTTTATAGCTAAGTGAGTTGACAGAGGAGCATAAAAACCCATCCTATATACAGTTTGAGAAATTGTTTTATTACGTGAAGGGTGGGTGTGTTTTGTCCTTTCATTTAATTCTTCACTTAGGATGATGCTGACATTGAACATCCTACACTTTGCTCTTTCTAGTGATTCTCTCTTTCAATCCTAACAACCACTCTGGTTATCTTCATTTTATTATTGTTGTGTGGCAGTTATAGGGACATCAACTCAAAACTCACTGCCATTGAGTCAAGACTGACTCAAACGAGGACTTTCTGGAGGGGTTTCAAGGCTATAAATCACAATAGGGGAAATTGCCCCTTTTTTCCGTGGGACAGAGAGGTTCAGTCTTAGGATTAATAATGCAACTTCCTACAGACTGTGCTCCCAGAGTTTCCCTACAGGGTCATGATGACCCCATTTATAAGCAGGAGAATTGCCTCATAGAATTTCCAAAGCTGTAATCTTTACCAGAGTAGATCACAAGTCTTTTTTTTTAAAAAAATTCTTTTTTAAATTTTAATGAAAGTTTACAGAGACTTTGAATTTCCATTCATTCATTGTTCCACACTTTCCTCCTTACCCACCCCTTCCCTCCCAGTTCATTTTTCTCTTTGACAAGTTGTTGTTGTTCTTGTTATGTGCCGTCGAGTCGCTTGGAACTCATAACGACCCTATGTACAACAGCCCTAAACCCTGCTCTGTCCTGTGTCAATCACACTGCCTCTGACACACCCATCCCGATTACCCCAGTCACTGAATCAATCCACCTCATAGAGGGTCTTCCCCTCCTGCGCTGTCCCTCCA